>NC_137107.1:49663443-49693443 GCF_949357685.1 Gobio gobio | reverse complement strand
GATGCGATTAATCGATATAAATATCAGCATCTGCACAAAAAAAGCTCTTTTTGTGCCTCATCGAGCTGTTTATTATAACTATATGAGCCGTAAAAGCCTGACGTATCAAATATGATCCTCAATGAAAACACACGCACACTTTCTTTATTTGACTCTTTTATATTTTGTCTGAGTGTCAGGTGTTGTGCAGTCATGTGATTTATGCTTTAATGGTGTTTCCTGCTCAGCATCCCCACAGAAGGAATGAAATCACACAGGTTTGAATCCTCATGAATGAATGTGAACTCTTGCATGTGCGCACACTTTTAGCACCATGATACGCGTTTACACCGGTTCATTTGTTCCACGCTGACTGTTTTTGCATTTTTTTGGACTGTGTTTAGTCTAAGGGAAGACGTGATCACATGTACGGGGAAAAAAACTGGACGGAAAGAAAAAAGGCGAAGAGGTTTGAGCTGTAATGAATGCCGGGATTAGTGCGTTTATTCGCACCGGATTCCCTGACGCCCTCCTCTCCGGGTTTAAGCTAACCTAGAGTCCTGTCCTTCACCGGTCAAATGTCACTCGAGAGGTCAGAGGTCAGGGTTTCTGGCTGGCGAAGAAGGCCTTGGTCTGAGCGCAGGTGGGGTTGACGCACATCGGACAGCGGAGGGTGAGCTGGCGGGAACACGGCTCGTTGGTCTTCAGATGGGACTGAACCAGATCAGCCAAAGCCTGAGAGAGAGAGATGAGCAGTGTGAACACGTGTGTGTGTGTGCGTGCGTGTGTGTGTGTGTGTTAAAGGAACATGCCACTTTTTTTTTTTTTTAAATAAGCTACTTTCCCAACTCCCCTAGAGTTAAACAGTTGAGTTGAGACTGAATCCATTCAGCCGATCTCCGGGTCTGGCGGTAGCACTTTTAGCATAGCTTAGCATAGATCATTGAATCTGATTAGACCGTTAGCATCTCGCTCATATTTCTCCTATTTAAAACTCGTCTCTTCTGTAGTTATATCGTGTACTAAGACCAACGGAAAACGAAAAGTTGTGATTTTCTAGGCCGATATGGATAGGAACCATACTCTCATTCCTGCGTAATAATCAAGAGCTTTGAGTGCAGCGGCGCAATGATATTACACAGCGCCTGAAAATAGGCTAACATAACCAACATGACAACCTGCTAACACAGAGAGCGCTGGGGATTATTTTCAGGCGCTGCGTAATTGAGTCATTGAGTAATATCCAAACTCTTTGGTCATTTTTGAGCGAGATGCTAACGGTCTAATCAGATTCTATGATCTATGCTAAGCTAATGCTAAAAGTGCTACCGCCAGACCCGGAGATCGGCTGAATGGATTCAAAAAAGGTCAAACTCAACTGTTGAGTTGGAAAATGAGCCTATTTTCAAAAATAGTGGTACAAGGTAAGCGGTCACATGGTGTCATTGCTGCTGTAGAGACGCTCTTACCCTGAAGAACAGTGGATTTCCATTCAGAGATTCTGCTCGTCTGATGTTCTCCACTCCACACTGAAAACACACAACATTTAGATTTTAGGCCCATCCAGGAGTCAGTTCTTCGTACGTCGCTAACTCAGTTAGCCGGAGTTAATTGTTGACGATTTGGCATGATCTTGGATAGTTTGGTTCTTCGACGCTCATCCTAAACCTGCTCTGGAGCGGCTTATTTAATGTAAACAGGATAGGATAGCATCTTGAGGTGATACTAAAATCTGTCCCAGCCACTGCTACTTTATTACAAGAGTTCATTACTGAACCAGGGGCAATACTATGGAATTAGATTTGTTTCAAAAAGAATGAACGAAACTTTATGAAACGAAACGAAACTTCATAAAACTGAACGAAACTTTTTCAGAAACTATCAAAAATATCCATTACAAAAGAAGAAAAACACATTGCAAATGAAAAAAAATCACGACATGCCTAATCTGAGTGACTGCCTGTTAGGGATGCGCGGTATACCGGTACTGGAAAAATACCGGTATATATTTTATTTCAAACGGTACGATATCATGATTTTGCTCATTTCGGTATATGCTGCTGTTCCGAAGTTCACCGCTAGGTGGCAGTGCGCTACCCAAACTGACGTGAAACCGGCAAATGTGGCAACAGAACAAGATGAATACAGCAGTTGAATCTCACTCAACACGCACAAAACTCATTAAAAAAAGAGAGGAGTAGACGTGAAATTTGGAATTACTTTGCTTATAAAACTGCTGAAGAACCATCAAACCTTGCCAAGCATCGGTCACTTAATTCCTGACTTGTAAGACATTAAGAGATCGACAGGTGAGTGCATAATTCTAACAATCTAATTGAGATATTTTTCTTTTTGATTAACGCACATACATAAGATCGTATCGTTTAAATATAAAGAAATCTCCAGCATTCGTTTCAACCAGTGACGTTTAGACCTCATATTATTTGCACGTACACTATTGCACTATTTACATCCGCGAAAGACATAACCAACTGTGTTTATGTAACTACTCACTAAAGATTGACATTTTTGACATAATTTTGTAATTTTGAAAAACAACTTAATTTGGAATGCGCGAGCTCTTTAGGCTTGTGTGTGTGTTTGTTGTTGGCATGAGCGCAAAGAAAACTCTCTCTCAAAGAGCTCTCATCCCATATGTATTACGAAATGCTATAAAATCGCTTGCATGTTCAAATTGGCGAGGTTTAAAAAGACGTGGGCAGTGATTTACTTCAGCTGTCCCGCAACGGAAGCGAAAGTGTTGAATCTGAGCGCGCAGATGCTTTTATAGTGCGATGTCTTTTCAAGCCAGAAGCAATGGAGACGCGCAGTAATGCTGAAATTACTTACAAAAAAGTTTCCAACTGATTGATGTGACAATCTTTGTTGATTAATTTAATAATAAACATTTGCGGTAATTTCCCGCTTCATAAACCCAAAACTTGCGAGAGTGAGTAAAATTATGCGCAATACCCGCATCAAAATTCAGACCTTGTATGGTATCGATTTTAATATCGGTACTTCGGTATTAGATTGTGGTATCGTACCGAAGACAAAATTGTGGTATCGAGCCATCCCTACTGCCTGTCTTGAGTTTTGTCGACAGACAAGAAATTAGACGGAGCGGCCGCCTCGTAATTCTCTATGCAGGAAAAACCCTGTGAGACTCAACAAGAAAGCAAAAATATATATTTTTACTAAGGAAAATGACAAAAATAGTAACTCACAGTAGGTGCGTTTACATGGAGCACTGTAATCGGTTTAAAAGTCCAATCCGAATAAAAATACTCCATATAAACACCTCAATCGGAATAAAAATGGCCAAACCGAATGAAATTGTAATCGGTTTGAGAGGGGTGGGATAAACCTTTTCATGAACCGATCAAACGAAAAATTCCACCATGTAAACGATCTGATCCGATTACTTTGAGTGCACGTCTTTCTGTGCCGTGATATACAGCGCGCACCTCCTCAACTGAAGAGCGCGCGCCGCGCTCACACCAGGCTAATGTTGACTGAGAGGAAAGTTCATTTTTCTGAGGTATTAAATTTTTATTTCGTAACATGTTATGAACATGATGTTGGAATAATGACATAGACATAGCCTGGCTACAGCATCTCGACAGCGTTTGTCCTAGGCTTCAACTGCGCCTGACAGAATAATTTGTTTTTCTGAGGTGATTCTTACACTTTACGACAAATAATAAATAGCTTTTATAAAACTGTACAAGTCCTGGTGGCCGTTGAGAGCTGCCATTTCAACGGGGAACATTCAAGCTGCTCTCTGTTTCTCGTTATAGTTAAGTTAGCTATTTAAAAAAAAAAAAAATTCAACAACTGCTTCAAATTGGTTAAGTAGCATTACCCCCAGTCTACTTTAATTACTTTTGTTAATATTTATAACTTTGTGATTATGGTATCTTTCCTTAATCATCTGAAATATATATGTTTAGTACTACTAGTAATGATGCTGAGCACGTCTTGAATGCTTCATTCATGTTTCACCGTATATCCTATATTTTTATTAATAATTTGAGTGCATTTTATTGTTAATTTTGTGTTTTTCAAAATAAATTAATTGAATTCATTTTTGATTCCGCATTCATCATTCACAGCTGTTGAAATAGCCATTGTATAGGACATAAATTAGGTTAAACTACTGCATGTCCGCCCACAGAAAAATAAATAAATATAAAAATTACCAACACAGAACGATCCACGATACGTAACGAATCTGAGGCGGCAGTAGGGTTGGGTACCGAAATCCGGTTCCAATATGGCACCGGTACTTATATAACCGGTATGTACCGGACCGAATCAGAACGCAGATTTCGGTTCCTCATTTCGGTGCCAAAATTCAAACGTGCTTTCGCGCTTTGGCTGAGCCAGAGACAGACGCTCAGCGCTGGACACATCACAACTCATGACAACTATTCAGTGTTTTCAACGACATCATGTTTATTTCAGGTTTCAGACATTTAAATGCTCATAAGTCGGCTACTAGCAAAAAACACACACTGATGTCTATGAAAGCGGCAATGACAATCCTTTCAGACGATTATAATTTGACTAACGTTACATGTTTTATTCACATCAGATACATACACATTATACAGTAACTCTATAGTTTACTCTATTCTTCTTCCAGTTCACTGGTCACTTACTTTCATGTATTTTGTAAGACGAGAATGAACTCAAGTGTTGTAAATCCGACAGATCCGATTCTGAGGCGCAAACTAACATGGCGTCGCCCATTGCGCTTTATAGATCAACTAACACACATTCACTCACACATTTGAACATCAGATAGTTCGTGACACAGTTAAGAAGTTTGTGAATATTTTGAATAAAAAGAAAAAACGAAATAAACCCGATACAGCTGAGCTGTCAGCGCTATTGCGGCTGCTGTGTGTCATGTGAGAAACATGACGCGTCGCCATGGAAACATTAAGGCGATGCGTTCTAAAATATTTAGCCAGAGAATATGATCATATTTCAAAAAAGAGCTGAAGCTCGAAGCTGGTTAGTAGCAGAGCAAGAATACAGACTACTGCTGTTATTATTGTAATTAAGAGTTATATTAGGCTTGTTGTAGTTGGGTTAGGTGGCTTAGGTTTTACTGTGAATTTGTAAATATGTCAATTATAATTTGTAAATAAGTAAATTGTGTTTTGTATTTATTTATATTCATACATTTAAGTATACATTAAACTTTTAATAAATGGTTCAATTTAAATAAAAAATAAATAAATAAAAAGCCATTTAATGTCATCCACCTCGTTTTGTGGCCTTTTAAAAAAAAAAAAAGTATCGGTTCAGGCACCGTTTAGGCACCGGAACCGTTTTAAAAGTATCGGTTTGGCACCGGAATCGAAAAAAACCCAACCGATACCCAACCCTAGGCGGCAGACAAACTGTGTGCGCATGTCACAAAATGATTCCTACTGAAAGTCAGCACATGTAAACACCAGATCGGTTTAGATAACGTCTCATGTAAACAGTCCACCGAATCTTTCAATCGGAATGATTTTAATCGGAATGACAAAAAAGTGCGCATGTAAACGTGGCTAGTGATTTGGATAAGTTACTTTAATCTGATTACTGGTTTGGAAATAGTAACGCGTTAGATTACTCGTTACTGGAAAAAAGTAGTCAGATTAGAGTAACGCGTTACTGGCATCACTGCTCATAAGTGCATGTAACGTGTAAAAGGGACACTGTAAAATAACTAAAATCCTGAAATTTCCCACGTCTGCACGGAGAGCCGATCCAGAAGATCAGAGAGGAGGGATGGGGATGGACCCCTAAGGCAGAGGGATGGATCGATCGAACACTAATGCTAGCCGGAGGGCAAATGCAGCGACCTGAGGCTGGGAAACAGCACTGCAGCTGATCGATGAGTCTCAGATATGAGTGCAGAGGTCAGAGGTCAGCTCACGGTTAATAACAGGCGCTCACACCAGTGAGGGGAAGCAACTAACCTTCAGTACTGCAAGTGGCGGAAGCGACTTCAAAAGATACCAGGACACAACAAACTGAGCCAACCATCAAACACTGCGATAGTTCATTCAGATGATTCATATTCACAGAGAGATATGTTTATTAAATACTGTATATAAAGTATAAACACTAGTCATACACATCAGGTGTTTAAGTTGTGTGGGCAAACGAATAATGATACAAATGTATTATTATTGTATTAATAATAATGTAAATGGTATTAATCTAAATGTATATAATATAACAATAATGATATACATAATTATACATACATTACTGTTATTATAATAATGATAGGATTATAATTAATATTAGGTAATAACTATTAATAATAATAATATAAATAATATTACTCTAAATGTATATAACAATAATGATATACATAAAAAATTATACATATTATATATTGTTAATAACAATATTATTATTATTATAATATAATACTATCTTAAATGTATAATACAGTATGAAAAATATATTTTTATACATATATTTGTCCATACATGTATATAGCATATAACATAAATATATATAATATAAATAGCATTACTCTAAATGTATATAATATAACAATATACATAATATATTATACACATTATTATATAAAATTACTGTTAATATAATAATGATAGGAATTTAATTAATATTAAGTATAGTTACTATTAATAATATAACTAGTATTATATTCTCTAAATTGTACAACAATAATGGTATATAATATATTATACATATTATGCAAGTATAAAATAATATTACTTTAAATGTATAATACAATATGAAAAATATGATACCTTTTATACATATATATTTATGTTATGTTAAATACATGTATATGTATGTACAAATATAACATATACATACATATATATATATACATATACACATAATATATATATATATATATATATATATATATATATATATATATATATATATATATATATATATATATATATATATATATATATATATATATATATATATATATATATATATATATATATATATATATATATATACACATATACATATACATATATTTAAATAATATAACAATGATGTCCATAAAATTACTGTTAATATAATAAAGATAGGAATATAATGAATATTAAGTATAATTTCTATAAATAATATAAATAGTATCACTCTAAATTTGCATATAACAATGACACATTATATATTATACATATTATTATTATTATTATTATTAATAATAAAAAGAAGAAAACGTATTAACATAACATTATACCTGAGTAAATGAATAGCCTTATATATAGCCTTTTGTAACGTGGTTTGGCTGTAGATTACTTTAAATCAAGTTTATTGTAGTTTAACAGTTTCAGTGAAGCTCATGTTTTAAAGTAGCTAAAGCAGCAAACACACACACACACACACACACACACACACACACCTCTTCTCCGAGGATCTGCGAGTACTCGATGTCGAGTTCGTGAAGTGTTTCGATGTGGTCGCTGGTGAAGGCGATGGGAACCAGCAGCAGATTCTTCTTCCCACGCTGGCACAGGCCCTTGATGACATCATCGGTCTGCGGCCCCAGCCACGGCATCGGCCCCACCTACAGGAGCCCAGCAGGGACACAATTCACCACAAACTACACTAAATCATGACATAAAAACTCACATTTATGAGATTTAAAAGACCATCCATATGACATAAACTAAGTACTAAAGTAGCATTATAATACTTGTGGAAATTTCGACTCTCTCTCTATTTCAACTTATGTCATAATTATAACATAAAAAGTCATAATGAAGCATGATTTAATTGGTGATGTGGCAGAAATCAGTGCAGTTACAGCATATGCCCACAAGAGCTGGACTAAAGCTCAGAATTCAAATCATTACAAGAAACAACAACAAAAGTCTCAAATTATACATTTTGCTCAATTACAAGAATCTGAAACACACTTGTTATTTTCACTAAATCTTCTTATTGCAAAGTGAATTAAATTGGATAAATGATTTCGTCAGAGAAACATACCGAGTTGGGTTTGGGTTGAAGGGGAAAAACAAATAAATAACGAGACCTTTTCAAGTCGAGAACTCAAATTGTAGGGAGTACCGAACCATATAAAAAGTACAAGGAGTGAGTTTAACCTGCACTAGAGTAAAGTACAACCGCACTGAATAATAAAAAAAACGACTCTTACACCCCTGAAAAACAAGCGTTACAGGAGTTCATAACTCCTCAGGTCTTTTTACAGTTTTATTACGAATTTTGCACCTGTTTGATGGAAACGCTGCTTTATTCGCAAATGTTAATTTATGCTAGCCTGGATGCCAGCCGAATTTAGCCCCGCCCACAATAATTTTACTCGGGCAGTTCGGTCTGGACTTGATCGGTAGAGGAGTAATTATGCCTGAACAGAAACTGTTCAACCAATGAAATCATCAGGACGGGCTTTAGACGATGATGGACAGATGATCAACAGTAACGTCATCAAAGCCGCTTGGGTTGAGTTTGTTCTAATCCTAAACGGAGAACTTGTTCGTATATGCGTTCACCTTTACTATTTCTCTCAGAGATGATGATGGTGTTGGGAAGTACTCTGTGTATCCTTACATTATTTTTTTACAACACCGGCAAAGATCGTTTACACTCATCTTTTTCTTCTAACGTTACTTATTCCAGCGGGCAGACAGGGTTGCCAAGTTTTTACAACAAAACCCGCCCAATTGCTAACGTTACTCAAAACTAGCCAAAAACAAGCCCAATAGCTTTCCGGGAGGGAGGTTCTCCGGGAAAAAAGGCATTTGGGGGGTAAAATATGTGTTATTTTGGCAGGGTTGGCAGCTAAAATTCGTATTTCTGGGTCTGTATATCACATAATTGGGGTCGCTTCAACCCGCGGACTTGGCAACACAGTGCAGTTGAGTTCTGTTGACATTTGACAACTAATGTTATGCGACGCTCCGTTGCTCTGATTGGTTGTAGGTCTATCCAATTGAGGCGTTTCCTGTAGGGATGCCACAATTCTCAATATAATATTGAACCGTTCGGTACGGCATTCACGGTTCAATACGCGCTTGTGAGTTGCGTTTTTTTCGGTTTCGCATTTAATTAATTATTTTTCTACAAATTCTATCATTTGCCTCCATCCCAACTGAACAACGCGACATACATTCACATCACACGTTAGTGGTAGAGTTATACTCACAGAACACTAGAGTTATTCACAATCACCAAAGTTCATTATTTGCATGCGTTTTAAAGCCTTGCCGGCTCATTCGCGTGCGCGGTTTTAACATGCGCTTTTCAGAGCGCGCGCACTAAACGCCTGTCAAACACGTGATTACTGGACTAAGTCGTCTTACTGTGCTAATACTGTCAAATACATACAAGATTTACATAAACACAGTCCGTTATGTTTAAAGTGAAAGTAAAAATCGCAATCGTGTGTGTATATCAGATGCACGGAGGTCTTAAATTGACAGCAGCGCAGCCTATAGTGAACACGCTGTCCTTAAAGGGACAGTTCACCTCTAAAATTATGTCATTATTTACTCACTCTAATATTGTTCATTTCTCGATGACAGAATTTTCATTTTTGAGTGAAATATCCCTTTAATGTTAATACAACAACAAAAGATAAAGAGAAAATCACTCACTGCTCTTGACTGAAGAACTTGAATACAGTAGCTTTAATAAGAATCAGTGTATATTTTACAGTGAAGTCTATGTAGTGTTTTATTTTTACATTCATTCATTCAATTTCATACTTAAATGCTGCTGTACAGCTGAGCTGCCAGTGTAAATCTTTATATATATTTATTTTATATTTTACAATACACTAGGAATGTGTACAAGGGTTTTTTTTAAGTAAAGTTTTAAGTTTAAGTAAGGGTTTTCAATTCTTTTAAGTAAAACAAAGAAAGAGTTTTGCAATAAAAAAAAAAAAAGTCTTTTGTCTCTTTAACCTCCTGCTGTTCCTGTCGCCTAAGAATAGAATAACAAAAAATGTATGTGACAAGCCATCAGAACCGAACAGAACCGAAAACCGTAGTTAAAACCCGAGGTATGTATTGAACCGTGGACTAACTGTATTGTTGCATCCCTAGTTTCCTGGTTCGGTTGAAACACGCCCCATAATCACAGCCCAACGGAGCAGATCAGACTCATATTCTGACTAGAATTGAGTATGACGACGTCAAGGCCTGTACACACCGGGACGAATATCGCGCGCGCTTATCGCCAGCGTTTTTCGTGCCGTTTTTCGGTGCGTCTTGAGTGTTCACACCCAAGCGATTTTCACTGGCGCTGCGCCGAGTGAACGTGCACATTCAGTCGATGCGCTCCCGGTACACAAGGTGGTGCTGCGGCACTTTAAGCCTCTGACACTCGCTTGTCACACAGAAGGAGAAGAGAGACAGTATTTACGTGCTTGCCAAAACCATAGACATATTATGTAGATGGACAAAACCATTCACACACTTTTTGCTAACTGGCAAGCAGCATTAGCTGCTCATCTTCTTCTTTGTCTACTTACTACTTCTTCATCGTATCAATGTGTGCTCGGCAAGAGCGTTTTGTGCTTGAGCGCCACCAAGTCGTGTTTTACTGTCACTTCAGCAGCTCCAGGCACGTGAACAAAAGCGCCGATCTCATTGGTCGGCCAGTTTTTTACGCGCCGCGTCAAAATAAAAAAACGAACCCGAGGCGTTTTTTAAAAAATGACGCTTTTACGCCTGCCGTTTTGCGCGTCGGTGTGAACACTCACATTGGCGCCCATTGTTTAGTCCCGAGGCGTTAAACGTCGGCGATAAACGCGTGCGAAAATCGTCCCGGTGTGAACAGGCCTTCAGGCTAAATTTATGCCATATTCCAATTTAAATTCGGATAACTTGGATTCTGAAACACATTATGAAGTGATCGTGACCTTTGACTGCCAGACGAGTCTGTACGGGTTACAGTGGCCTAATCGCTCCATCACCCTCTGAACTGTAGCGCCAACCTCCTGTGGGTACGGATCGCCCCTATTCACCACCTGAAAACACACACACACACTTCATCACGGTTTACTCTAAACAACAACTGAACGCATCAGACGCAGTGTGAGACTCACAGAGAGCGGCAGAGAGTGAGCCGAGAACAGGATCACCACATCGTCCCTCTTCTCCGGAGGAAACTTCTCCAGCTCGTTGCGGATGTGTTCAGTGAAACACTGAGAGAAAACACACAAATCATCTCTAATGATGATGACATTTCAGTTCTAATACATTGGACAAATCAATCGGATTAAGTTCAGTTGGATAAAATCAGTGTGTGCGTGTGTTACCTCGATCAGTAGAGGGTGTGTCGGCCACCTGTCAATCACACTCCAGCGCATCTTTGGCCTGTCTGCGCGGGTATTGTAGTATCTGTATATAGCGTTCAGACTGCTGCCTGATCACACACACAAAGAACAACGGGAACAGAGAAAATTGTAGCTTTCATGATGATTAATCTATATTTCACTATAGAAAGGTGTTGATAACTTTATTCAATTTTTGTGTAGGCTATGTCTAACAGGGAAGGCCATGGGTAAATATAACATTTATTATAATGGGTTTATGTAAAGATTGTTTTAAGTTCAATTAAATTGATGTCATTAATCAGTATCAGTGATACTGGCCTTCATTCATAAAAAAATGCCATTACAGCAAATATACTGTCTTTAAATTGTTTCTTCATTCATTTGGAGAGAAACTGAAATTATTACAATATCAAAATATTAAAAACTCCAATGTTTTTTAAATGCAATTAATCATGTTTAAATTACAGAAAAAAATTGATTAATTCGTTTTATTTTTTTTATCAATTCACAGCACTAATATTTTTGTTGTGACTTGAAGTGCTTAGAGTGCAGTGTTATGTTGCAGTAAATGTGATGTTTGTTACCTCAATAAATTTAAGGTCATTCCTATTTTATGTTTTATGTTCTATTATATTAACATTAAAAGCACAATAAAAGCACGTAAAAAAAGGATTTTGAATTTTATAGAGCCCTATACGGAGAAAAAAAAAAAAGCTTAAAGCTGGAGCACTGCTGTAGGCGGTAATAACAATCATTTAAAACTAATATCGCCCAATTAATCTTATTGCTCATTAAATGAATATATGATAATAATATCTAACAGGTCACCTGTGGTGGAGCAGCTGTATTGTGGGTACTGGGTAAAGGCCACGGCTCTCTGGACTCCATCCTTCTCCATCTGCTCGATGGCCTCCTCAGTCAGAGGATGAACGTACCGGAAACCGATATAGAACTTATGTGGAGCTACACACACACACACACACACACACACACACACACACACACACACACACAGATGATTAACACTGATCATCACACACATTAATGATCAAAGGCACATTTCATCTTATATTCGCCAGGTTCATTTAAAGGTTAATTACTGTTTTTGTACTTTTTTGCTTTTTGTTAAATTTGTTTATTCTGCAGTTTTTATTCCATTAAATTTTACTTTTATTTATTATGCCTATTTTGAGTTTTCATATTCATTTTAGTTAAATTTTTAGTAATTTCATTAGTTATTGTATTATTATTTAAATATTGCCATTTAGGTTTCATTTATTTAAGTTTCAGTCATTCATTTCCAGTTAATAATTTTAGTGCTTTAGTAGATTATTGCCAATGCAATATTTATAATTTTGGTTCAGTTTATGCTTTTTAACTAATATTTATATATTATTTTATTTCAGCTTTATTTCATATTAACAGAAATGTTTTAATAGTTTTAGTTAACGATAATAATCCTGTTTTGCACAGTTAATTTCTCATCTCTTTTGTTGATATTAGCATATATTTTATTATTATTATACCAATGATTATTATCCCATTCCAATATTTTACTATAAACTGAGAGTTGATTTATTAGTTAATATTATTTGATAATTCGTTTAAATTGAAAACATGATTGGAGTGAAATTCAGGCATTTTGTTGTTAATATTTCATGCACAGAAACACAGACACCGGCACATGATCCTTCTTAAGTATTATTATTATTATTCTGAAGATTAATAAGCTTTTTTACATTTGTTGATTGCTACTCTATGGGTTTAATCTGCACATTTGTTGTTATTTTTTGTTTTTATTGTTATGACTAGACTGATTTGTTTTCCTCATATATAATAATATATATAATTTTATATTTATAAGTGTGGATCACAACTAAATCTTGTCCGTTCATGAAAAACTGCCAAGCTTATGAAAAGAGGAATATGGCGCTTCTCAAGCAGGAAGTCCCACTGAAGTCATTCATGAGTTTATCAGAGGTGTGTGTGTGAGGGTCACAGGGGTGTGTGAGACACTCCTCTGAACTTCATCTATCATTCACACACACACTCTCTATCTCGTCTTTATCAGCACTCAACACTGACTGCCTTTAGAGATGACAGTTTGTCTGTTTGGCTCTGATTATGATCCGTTACAAAACACAATCACCCCATCAGACGCTCTCACTGCTTGTCCTGAACCTGGTTTCATATTTTCAATATTTAATATGCCACAGACCTCACAAATGGAAGCTATGTGCTTTAATTTAGACAACTCATACTGTTAAAAAATATTAATTGGAAATATAATTTCTAAATATTTATATTTAATGTATCACACTCTAAAAAATAAAGGTTCTGGCGTTTATGAAGACCTTTTAACTGCAAAAAGGTAATTTTTTTTATTAGATTATCAAAAAAAAACCAAATGGTTCTTTTAAGAATTGTTCACAAAAATGATATTTTTATGACATCACTATGAAAAATTCAATTTGGGAACCTTTATGTTTAAGAATGTGTTACATTGTGACTGTTAGATTTATTACAATTTTATTTATTTATGTGAATGTCATTTTTTTAACCATTTATCATAATTATAAATTATTATTTTGTCTTATTTATGTACATCTAATATTTATTGTAATAGATGTCATTAACTATTTAGTTAAATAATTAAATAAATAGTACAAAATTGAAATAATTTAATCTTTTTATTTTAAATACATAGACATTTTTTATCTCTTTTGTTGATATTAGCATATCTTTTTTTATTATTTTACTAATTATTATCATTATACCATTCCAATATTTTACTATAAACTGAGAGTTGATTTATTAGTTAATATTATTTGATCATTAAATTGAAAACATGATGCTTTGGAGTGAAATTCAAGCATTTTGTTGTAAATTATTTCATACATTAGTGACATACTCATAAACATACTCACATTCAGACATGAATGAACATTATCCCATCATTTACCATTCTAGGTGTATATGACTTTCTGAAGGATATTTTCTAAAGGCAAATATCCATATTTAAAACGTTATGAACTATAAATCATTTATTAGAAGGCATTTATTAGTCTTATGGATTATTTTTTTGATGGATGGACGCACTTTTTGGAGCTTCAAAAGACGGATTGTGTTAGGCTGAAAGAAGAAAGTCATACACACATTGGATGGCTTGAGGATTTTTGTGTGAACTGTCCCTTTAAGTGTCCACGTGCACTTTATTTCCGTGTCTCACCCGTCTCTGGACACATCTCGTCCAGGAGCTTGACCATTCCTTCGCCCTGCATGGTGGTCCAGGCTTTGATAGGAGAGCCTCCTCCGATCTTGCTGTACTGCTCTTGGATCTTCGGTGTGCGTCGTTTGGCAATGAAAGGGCCGAGTTTACTGCGACACACGTGAAACACACACATCTCAGACGACTTCTCTCTTGAACAACTTTTCCAATCACTCCAGAGGTTCTTACCTTTGCACAGGAAGTGGAATGAGGTCTTTGTCCATGAAGAGCCGCAAGAGAAAATCATGCACGTCTTCGAGTTTCTCCGGGCCGCCCATGTTCAACATCAGAATCCCTGTTTTGGGTTTTCTGCAGATGAAATTAATGGTTTTGATCAGCGGTGCGTTTCCCGAAAGCATCGTCAGCCAACTGTGGCCGTCGTTACCAACATAGTTCATCGATTTGGCATTTCCTGAAACTGTACTTCCAACAAACAGCATCACAAACTAAAAATATAGCTGAAGAAGAAAAAAAGAAGAAGACGTGCCTAAATGGCTGGGAGTGTCAGATCAACTGAGCAATTAAACACATTTAAAGATGATTTTAGGCAAAAAAGATAGTAGACTATGGGAATTTCATGTTTTGTTCTATTATAGCGCCACCAAGAGGCACAATCCCACCATTTTTTATGCGTCCTCGGTGTGAGCCCATACATGTGTGTGTCCATTTTGGTGAAAATATCGTTTTGTTTGGGAGTTATAGACATTTATATGAAAAATGACTGACACCTGACTTTGATTGGATTTTACTCCCCCTTACTATCAATATTTTAACATTTGAGCATTAATGAAAAGCTATCAATCTATGTTTCCGAACTTCTGACGCTGGTTTCGTCTCGATCGGACTAGCGGTTTCGAAGATATCAGCTAACGTTTTTTAAGCGCTAAATTACAACGCTGCACAAACCATACGCCGAAACCTGGGAAGTCTGGTATCGTTGGACTCGGCAAGGATTCAGGAGTCTAACAAGATGACTCTTGTGAATATAAGTCGACCACACACAAAGTTATAAGCATTTGAAAAAACAAACAAATTTCCACTAGGTGGCGCTGTTTCGAAACTTCATAGGCTCCTTCAGTGCATCGTGCTGATGACTCATACCGAGTTTCGTAACAATCCGTTCATGTGTTTATAAAATACAGCATTTTAGCACATAATTCAAAATGGTCGACAGACAAAATGGCCGACAGATGGTTACATTTTTAGTATCTTTTTCGACCAGTAGGTGGCGCTGCGCCGAAACGCTGCATGTAGCCTCAGGTCATGCTTGTGATGACATGTACCAAGTTTGGTCTGAATACGATAAAGGGCTACGGAGATGCAGCCTTATGTCTGGTTTCGCAAGAGCTACGTAAAATTTGTTTGCGCATTTATCAAAACGCGAATTGACGAATCAACTTGAATTCCATAACTTTTTGTTGGCACCGCCTAAAGATGATCTGGTTCAATTTTCATGCCAATCGGACGAACCGTCTAGGACGAGTTCGCAAAAGTAGGTTTTCTGGAAATTTCAAAATGGCGGTACATTTTTAATGACGGAAAACTACGTCATAGACGTTATTAGCATAAATATGAGTGAAACTTTGGACAGGTGGTGGCGCTAGAGGGATTGAGTTAGAGACTCCAAATTTGCTGTGGTGAATGTTTGGACTGTCCTAAATCCGTGTGCCAAATTTCACAAAACACACAGAGAAGCTACGGTGGCCGACACAGGACAAAAATCTCATCGTCTGAGAGAGCAGAGAGTAGCTAGCGCTCTGTAGAGAAGTTTGTCCCTATAGGGCTACCGTAGAAACATGACGGCACAAAATGGCGTCTTCACTGTCCCCGCGGTGTGTGTAGATAGAAACGGCTCATTCTAAGGTAATAAAATACACCACTGAAAACATAGTTATGCATATTATATTGCATTTCTGTCAATAGAGCCTCATAAATATTACACACGCCACCTTTAAAGTGAGAAAATTAATCAGATTTCATATATTTTAAATCCTTTTGTGATTATAGTGCTTATACAAAATAGACATCTTCTATAATCCAGTTATGAATTATGCGTTAATTTAGTATTATTCATATGCTATTATAGTATTTATTAATATTTTGAATGAGTGTTTATTTTTATGTCTTATTAGTTACGTTTTATTAATTTATAATTATATCAATTTTCAGTCATTTTACCTTAAAACTTGTTTTATTTCAGTTCTCAGTTGTTTGTTATTTTACTTTAAGTTTTTATCCTAATATTTATATATATATATAATATTTTTTAAGTGTTTTTGCTCACACTATACATTAGTTAACATGAACCAACAATGAAAAACACACCTTAGTTAATGTTAGTTTCAACATTTACTAATATATTATTAAAATCAAAAGTAATATTATTAAATGGACCTGGGCTGACTACGAATTGTGTGTTTATTAGCCAAAATTAACGAAGATTAATAAATCCCGTCTCATGTATGGCTCATTGTTAGTTAATGCGTAACTAATGGGGCTTATTTTAAAGTGTTATATTGATTTTTAATAGTTTTAGTAAACAATAACAACACTGAAAAGCAAAGGCTTAAATAAAAAGGCTAAAGTAAAGGTTCTGTCCACCAAAGAACTTAAAAAACCCAGTTTTTTGGTCTTGATTTGATCATTTAGAATCAACTTTAATAAGACGGTTGTTGTCCGATGTCTCTGGCGATGATGAAATATGAAATGTAATGCAGAAAGTGATGTGATGGAGGGTTTCCAGCAGAACTCGAGGACAACACACTGTTTGTGTTTGAGCATGTGTGAGCAGGTGATTTCCCAGCAGGCACTGGGGCGCGCAGGTGGAGGTGAGTGTTTAATTGTACCTGTTCTCTTGAGTCTCTGGAGTGGGTGAACTGGCAAAGGCAGCTGCTGCGGCCGTGGAGCGTCTTCTGAGGGACACACTCGCACACACACTCACGGACGGACTGCATCTGACCACTGACACACACACACACACACACACACACACACAACACGGCCCCAGTCACAAACACAGGACCACAGCAAATGCACAGCACATTTATACAATAAAAATATACATTTTGCATGAAGTAAATTAATTATTGTGCACAAAAACAAACATTACAAATTCACCCAAACCGTAATGATATCAAAACTACATCATGATCACGAGTCTGTATTCCATTTGATGGATTTTATGGCTCATTAATCATCTTTTTTTAGTGTTAAATGTTGCATATTTTTATTTATGAAGGCTCAAAACTGCATGAATAAATACATAAATAATATTAAAATAAATAAAGGAATATATGACTTGATAAAACAATACAGTGAATTTATTATTATATTTAGGCCTGCATTTTTTTGTGTTTTTTTTTATTTTTTATAAATGCACATTAAACAGAATTTATGTTGTGGGGAAAATATAAAAATGTATATATTTTGCATAAAGTAGATTTTTATTTATGATGCACATATAAATGCAAAAATAATATGAAAATAAATGAATACATGACTTGATAAAACAATAAATTATTAATTACATTTAGGCCTAATATTATTATTATTCTTAATAAATGCACATTTAACAGTTTTGCAGATCAAATATAAAAATTAATATATTTTGCATATGTACATTTTTATTTATGAAGGCTTGAAACTGCATGAATAAATACATAATATGAAAATAAATAAATGAATATATGACTTGATAAAACAATACAGTGAATTTATTATTATATTTAGGCCTGCATTTTTTTGTGGTCATTATTAATTATTATTATTTTTTTTATAAATGCACATTAAACAGAATTTATGTTGTGGGGAAAATATAAAAATGTATATATTTTGCATAAAGTAGATTTTTATTTATGATGCACATATAAATGCAAAAATAATATGAAAATAAATGAATATATGACTTGATAAAAAAATAAATTATTAATTACATTTAGGCCTAATATTATTCTTCTTCTTAATAAATGCACATTTAACAGTTTTGCAGATCAAATATAAAAATTAATATATTTTGCATATGTACATTTTTATTTATGAAGGCTCAAAACTGCATGAATAAATACATAAATAATATTAAAATAAATAAAGGAATATATGACTTGATAAAACAATACAGTGAATTTATTATTATATTTAGGCCTGCATTTTTTTGTGGTCATTATTAATTATTATTTTTTTTTTTATAAATGCACATTAAACAGAATTTATGTTGTGGGGAAAATATAAAAATGTATATATTTTGCATAAAGTAGATTTTTATTTATGATGCACATATAAATGCAAAAATAATATGAAAATAAATGAATATATGACTTGATAAAACAATAAATTATTAATTACATTTAGGCCTAATATTATTATTATTCTTAATAAATGCACATTTAACAGTTTTGCAGATCAAATATAAAAATTTATATATTTTGCATATGTACATTTTTATTTATGAAGGCTTGAAACTGCATGAATAAATACATAATATGAAAATAAATAAATGAATATATGACTTGATAAAAACAATACAATTAATTATTAATTATATTTATTTTGTAATATAGTTTTACAGATCAAATTTATGGGGGAAAAATATAAAAATATTTAGCATAAAGTAGAGGAATTAATTTTTGCTTTGTGCACAAAAACAAGCTTTCCAAATCCACCCAAAACCGTAACATCATCAAAACTACATCATGCTGGATTTTATGGATTTTATAGTTCATTTAAAACAGACGCAGCATTAATAATCTTTTTAGGTGTTAAATGTCATATTTTTTTATTTATGAAGGCTCAAAACTGCATGAATAAATACTTAAATAATATGAAAATAAATAAAGGGATACTTGATAAAACAATACAGTGAATTATTAATTAGATTTAGATTTTTTTTGCATTATTATTATTTTTTATTTTTTTAATAAATGCACATTAAACAGTTTTGCAGATCAAATATACAAATAAATATATTTAGCATGAAGTAGATTTTTATTTATGAAGCCTCAAAACTGCACATACGAAAATAAATAAATTAATATATTGACTTGATAAAACAATACAGTGAATTATTAATTAGATTTATTTTGTGAATTTTTTTTAAACAAATGCACATTAAACAGTTTTGCAGATCAAATTTATGGGGGAAAATATAAAAATAAATATATATTTTGCATGTACATTTTTATTCATGAAGCCTTGAAACAGCACAAATAAATTCATAAATAATATGAAAATAAATAAAGGAATATATGACTTGATAAAACAATACAGTGAATTATTAATTTGATTTATGCCTAATATATATATTTTCTTTAAATAAATGCACATTAAACAGTTTTGCAGATCAAATATAAATATAAATTAATATATTTTGCATATGTACATTTTTATTTATGAAGGCTCAAAACTGCACATATAAATACATAAATAATATAAAAAATATATATGATTTGATAAAACAATACAGTGAATTATTCATTATATTTATTTTGTGCATTTAAAAAAAAGCACATTAAACAGTTTTGCAGATCAAATTTATGGGGGAAAATATAAACATTTATATATTTTGCATATGTACATTTTTATTTATGAAGGCTTGAAACAGCACAAATAAATTCATAAATAATATGAAAATAAATAAAGGAATATATGACTTGATAAAACAATACAGTGAATTATTAATTATACTCATTTTGTGCATTTAAAACAATTTTTGCATTAATAATATTGAATATTTGTATTATTGTTTTGCATGGGTAATAATTGGGCACTTAATTGGGTAATCAATGCCAATTAAGCAAAAAAAAAACTTATTTTAAACATAAATTATGCATTAATGCACTGTTTACGCATTACACATATGTATATTGCATTTTGCTATAATTGTCTATGTAATTTATGATTGCAGTTTCTAATTTCTTGCACTTCATTACTCATATTATTTTAACAGCATATCAATATTAGTACTATCATATAATATGCCACATAATTTGGTCAATATTGTTTAAGTCAGAACCTAATACCAGTGGCATGTATGATATGATAAACGCATAAAGCGCGCGTCCGGTCTGAGAGGCTGCAGTAGCGCGCGCGGCCGCCGGGAGGCGCTGGTGACGCAGTTACGCAAGTTGTGAAAGCGCGTGTTGTGTAACATGACGTTTAACGCCACAGAAACTTTAACTCCTGCTATATGTTGACGACTCGCTCGTGTAAACCTCGCGCACTCATTTTACATTAATGCAGAAATTAAAACACCTCACGAAGATGTGAGAAAATACAGGAGGAAAACAGAGGAAAGTCACTTTAACCTTCATGAACAGAGCTGACACACACACACACACACACACACACACACACACACACCGCTAATTCCATCCCTCATACTGACCGTTCTGCACCGTTAATCACACACACGGTTACACAACAACTCAATGAATGAACGCCATGTGTGTGTTTAGATTCATAAACACACTTACGCTGCATCAGCCGGCACGCGCCTCCCCAAACCGCCATTATCCCCCGCTCGGGTGTGAGTCTGCTCGTGTTCCGACGGCGGGAAGCGGAGAAGTGTTTACACCGCAGATGTGAAGGTCTTTCTGGGCTCTTCTGTGGCTCTAAAGCGCTGAAATTCCGATATAGAGCCGCGGATCGGTGTCGCTGTTATCAGAGCGTCATGACGTGCACTGCTGGCCACGCCCCCGCGCACACACCCTCACGCACGTCATCACGCCAGGGCAGGATGCTAGCGAAATTAGCCTGTTAGCTTCATTTGCGCGAGTCACACCGGCAAAAACAAACGCTGCATATAAATATAAAAATACGGAAATAAAGGGCTACATGACATGATAAAACAAATACAAATAATTGTGTTACTTTCACCCTTTTATTTATTCATTATTTCCTGTATTTTGCTTTACTTTATTTTTGATTCCTTCATTTTTATCTCTCACCCTATTTATTTATGCCGGTTATGGCCTCCATACAATAAATAAATACGCAAATAAAAACTTTCAGTTTAGCATTTTGTTTAGCTTTTTTTTATTTTCCCCCATCATTTGCTTTATTTAATTATTTATCTCCACTCAAATTTAATTATTTATATATTTATTTATGCGGGAATATGTGGATTTATGTATTTGAACTTTTATTGATATATTTACTTGTGTAAATACATACATAATAAATAAATATATAAATAAATGTGCAAATAAATACATACGTCCACATATTCCTGCATAAATAAATATATAAATAATTAATTTGTCCATTTATTTATATAGTTATTTATGCAGGAATATGTGGATTTATGTATTTATTTACACATTTATTTATGCAGGAATATGTGGATTTTTGTATTTATTTACACATTTATTTATGCAGGAATATGTGGATTTTTGTATTTATTTATTTACACATTTATTTATGCAGGAATATGTGGATTTATGTATTTATTTATTTGCACATTTATTTATGCAGGAATATGTGGATTTTTGTATTTATTAACACATTTATTTATGCAGGAATATGTGGATTTATGTATTTATTTACACATTTATTTATGCAGGAATATTTGGATTCATGTATTTATTTATTTGCACATTTATTTATGCAGGAATAGGTGGATTTTTGTATTTATTAACACATTTATTTATGCAGGAATAGGTGGATTTTTGTATTTATTAACACATTTATTTATGCAGGAATATGTGGATTTATGTATTTATTTACACGTTTATTTATGCAGGAATATGTGGATTTATGTATTTATTTACACGTTTATTTATGCAGGAATATTTGGATTCATGTATTTATTTATTTGCACATTTATTTATATATTTATTTATGCAGGAATATGTGGATTTATGTATTTATTTATTTGCACATTTATTTATATATTTATTTATGCAGGAATATGTGGATTTATGTATTTATTTGCACATCATTTATTTATTTATGCAGGAATATGTGGATTTATGTATTTATTTGCACATTCTTTATATATTTATTTATGCAGGAATATTTGGATCTATGTATTTATTTACTCATTTATTTATGCAGGAATATGTGGATTTTTGTATTTATTTATTTGCACATTTATTTATGCAGGAATATGTGGATTTATGTATTTATTTATTTATTTATTTATGCAGGAATATGTGGATTTATGTATTTATTTATGCAGGAATATGTGGATTTATGTATTTATTTGCACATTATTTATTTATGCAAGAATATGTGGATTTATGTATTTATTTATTTATACAGGAATATGTGTATTTATGTATTTATATATTAATGCATTTATTTGCACATGCATTTATATATTTATGTAGAATTTTGTGGACTTGTTTATTTGCACATTTGTTTTTACAGGTTTCGTCCTCCAAATATTTGATGTCCATCATGTCAATTACAACTTTTTTAAAACTATTTATATATATAATAAAAGCTCAGGACTAAAACATCATTTTGCATGTGAACGTCATCTTTCCGTCACACATCACTGGTTTCTCCAGATCAGTCTCGACTGCTCTTTTATTACAAGGAAGTGAAAAGCACAGCCATTAGATCTTAACACACACTTCCTGTTGAAACTGGTGTTGCTGCAAGCCATGACATATAAACTGCTGTCTCTCACTTTACCAAACCAACACAATCAGTTCTTATAAGTGTGTGTTATTCAGTTCGTCATTAAAGAGTTAAAGGCTCCATCCTTGTGCAATGGGTCAGAGTTATTATTTTACTGCTTGTAAATATTAGACTCAAAAAAACAACACGACTTGCATCTGACAACCCTTTATTTATTTCTGTAGTGACATTTCGTCCATCTGAATATGATTATAGTTGAGCTTCTCTCTGCTGCCCTCTGCTGGATCGTCTCATTGATGTTTTATGAACATTACAGACACTGACTCCTCATGTGATTAGATGTAGATACATGACGCGTGTGTGTATAAATATGTTCTCCAGCGATGAGGGTGTGTGGTGTGATGTTGGAGCGGGTCTCATGCGGGTGGGGTTGTGTGTGTGTGTGTGTGTGTGTGTGTGTGTACTCAGGGTCGGCAGCGCTGAATGAAGCGCGGGTACAGACACACGTCCCGGATGTGGTGGCGGTTCAGCAGCCAGGTCAGGAAGCGCTCCAGTCCCAGACCATACCCTCCATGAGGACATGTGCCGAACTTCCTCTGCAACACACACACGGTTACACACTTACACACTGAACACACAGTCACAATAAATCAGTGTAGATCCGCTCTTCTCTGTGTGAATAAATAGTGTCATTTATATCATGTGATCAAAGCTGCATTTATCATCATTACCCCAGTCTTCAGAGTCACATGACCCTTCACTAATCACTCTCATATGAGGATTTAAGCTCATTTATGATTATTGTCGATGTTTGTGTAAACTGTGATAGTCTGTGTACCAGTAAATTACCAGGAACGAGAATCCATATCGATTAAAACAAGTTTTATACAGTCTCTAAACGCTGAATGAATTTTAGTGCAAGTTTATGTTTTACACAAATCTTCCCATTATCTACAAATCCTCTCATCATAAACAAAGCACAGGCACGATTTAAATAAAGATTTATTGTGAAGTTTAGTCAGAAGTTTTTGTTTTTTTGTTGTGATTTTCCCTACAATTAGCCTATATGTTTAACACTCAAGTACAAATAAAGTAACAAAAATAGATATTTTAATGTTATAACCAGTGTTGGGGGAAACGCATTACAAGTAACTTGAGTACTTTTTCCAAGTAACTAGTAAAGTAACTCATTACTTTTCAAATTTACAACAAAATATCTGAGTTACTTTTCACATTAATTTGACTGACAGCTCTCCTGCCCCATGTTGAGAAAAATAAGTGCAGAGGCGTGTGTGTGTGTGTGTGTGTGTGTGTGTGTGTGTGTGTGTGTGAACATGAGGGTTATTGTAGTTCTAGACTAAATGTGAGCATTTATTTTTCTCACTTGCACAATAAAGATTCTGTCCTCCTCAAAATGAATAAAATCAGTCAAATGCAGAATCAGAGAACTATACAAACCTCCAATAATTAAATGTTAAATAAAACAACTATTTTTATGCATAATCTACCTTTATATTTAATTTACCAATGTCTGCTGCTGACCTTTGATGATGAAAATTACTAGATTTTTTGTTTTTATTGGTAAAACTTTTTCCTCCTGCGTCCTCTTCTCCATTCTCCAGAGCTGCGCCCTCTAGTGTTCATGAGGGAATCTGCATTTTTACCTCAGACTGAGGCGCATTATTTACATTTTGGTATGAAGAGGTCTTTACCGTTGCACAAAAATATAACTTTTTTGTTATAAACAAAAACAAGCCCAGCCCAGGTGAGAAAAAGTAACGCAAAAGTAACGTAATGCATTACTTTTCTTAAAAAGTAACTCAATTAGTTACTTTTTAAGGGAGTAACGCAATATTGTAATGCATTACTTTTCAAAGTAACTTTCCCCGACACTGCACATGATCCTGCACTAATCACTCTCACATGAGGATTTAAGCTCTTGTATGATTATTGTCAGTGTTTGTGTAAACTGTGACGGTGTGTTACCTGGTCAGTGTACCAGTAGTAGGGCGTGGGGTCGATTCCCTCTCTCTTATAGCCCTCCAGCAGCTCCTCAGCGTCCCAGATACGCATAGAGCCGCCCACAATCTCCCCGACGTTAGGCATCAGCACATCCACCTGACCAACACACACACACACACACGCCATTAACGTTACAGCATTTTTGCCCTTTTGCTTATTAAAGTGCCTCTATTATCCTATTTTAAGCCCTTAACTGTCACCCCCGTTTTTGAGAACAGTCATGAAAATGCACTATCCACACTTAAAGGGCTGTAATTTAAGAATGCTTTGTGTACGTATATATATACGTACGTTTGGTCTTGTTTTAAAGACACTCGGCAGATTAAAGCACTTCAAAATATGAAACTATGAAAAAGTTATGGAAGTTTAAATTTACTGTAAATGAAAAATACTGTACTAAATATTTTTATTTTATACAAAATATATATTTTACTAAAAAAAAAATTACTATAAAATCAAAGCCATATTGTCTAACCGAGTTGTGTTCCAAATTTGAAGTTGATATCACAAAAATTGAAGATTTTGTTTAGGGCGCTGTACCACAAAGAGCCACCGGGTGTTTTCCACATTGCATTGATTGTTTTTTTGATGCGGTTTCCTGAAAATTTCAGTCCAAATGTCACTTCCATCACAAAACAGTCCCCAAATATGGAAGCTTGAGACTAGGGTTGGGAACCGAGAACCGGTTCTTACGCAAAACCGAAAAAAATACCAGAACAGTGCGAAATTCCTAAGTTTCGGTTCCGAAAAACGTTCTGGTGCAATGTGTGTGCGAAGCGCTGGAAGCGTATCCTTTAATAGCGAGTGACAGCCAGTGTTGCCAAGTCCGTGGTTTTCCCGCAGAATTGGGCTACTTCAACACTGTTGCCGCGGGCTGTGTTTCATGTCCGCGGGTTGAAGCGACCCCAATTATGTGATATTTAGCCTCAGAAATGCGAATTTTACCGGAGAAGCCCCCCTGAAACGCGATTGGGCTTGTTTTGTGCTAGTTTTGAGTAGCCATTGTGCGGGTTTTGTTGTGAAAACCTGGCAACCCTGGCTCACCTCATCATGAATATTAATGATATTCCAGGAGTGCAACGCAGGTAAGCGTTTAGGCACAATTACCTTTGTAATGCTGAATTGCAATTTATTATTTACAAGTTACCTGAATTAATATACTACTAATTAATAAATATAACTAATAAATATAATTTATAACTTGGTTTTATTCAGAGACAGAGAGATAAAATGTAATAAGACAATTTCAGAGGTGTTCATTTGAAAAACAATGTGTTGCAAGAATGGCTTAATTAATACTGTAATATATGTACAGTACAGGACTTTTTTGACATTGCCAACCTGTAAATTAATTTTAGAGCAAGTAATAAACACAAAATGGATTGTTTGAGTTGCGTATTGTGCCTTTTTCCTTTACCACTATTTGTTTAATAATTTTAATGGAACCGGAATCGGAACCGGAATCGTTAGGCGGAACCGGAAAATTTCTCACGATTCCCAACCCTACTTGAGACTCAGCTCTTTCCGACGATATGCGTTTTGTCAAGATTAGAAAATATTTTGATTATAAAGTAGTTAAAATACATTTTGTAATATGAAACATGACACCGCCCACTAGGGGGAGGAGCCCGCTAGAAGAATTTAAAGTACCATGGTAATGCAACGTCTGATTTCAAAACTGTTTTCACAGTTACGAATTTTGAGTACGTAAGTTTTCAAACGATACCTAATTTATGATAATTACTAAAATAAATGATACCAAAAAAAGAGCGGCAGGCGTTCCTGTGACAGGGTTAAAGGCGTCGGATCACCTCCTTGACATGTATTTAAAGTCAAAACACTTTATTTGTCTCATAATATCCACTGCAGCATCAGTCTCTCTAAACCCCGCCTCTCTGAGAGCTGCTCTGCTGTGATTGGTCAGTAAGCAAGCGCTCATTATCATATGTGAATCTCAGCGATACGAACAGTAATGATGGCGTGGGTTTGAGCGGATCAATCTCAGCAGAAAACAGCGTCTTCTCCACATCAGTGTTAATTTTGACAGTCATAGTCTTTTGACTAAAATGCCATTTAGTTTTAGTCATATTTTAGTCACCTGAATTGTTTTTAGTTTTAGTCTAGTTTTAGTCGACTAAATATCATAAGATTTTAGTAGACTAAATCTACAGTAGTAGACTAAAATCTAGTTTGTTTATTTATTTTTTAATTTCAAGTAATTTTTTTTTTTATGGTTTTAGTGAACTATTATAACCCTGATACTTTATTGAATATGTGTCAAATACTGGTCTTTCCCCCTGACTATGAATTAAATGGGAATAAATTAAATATAATTTATTGTGTAACCAAAAACGAATATATAATGCGTGACTTTTAATTAAAAACAAGCTGGGAAATACACCAGGACTCTTATTTTGAAATGTCTGCACTATAGCAGTTGCAGAATGCTTCAAGTTCAGATGAGGGAGATAAAATATGTGTTGTTACAACCGTCTAAAACATATTACTATACAAACATCGTAAAGGAAACACTGTCATTATTCATCAGCATTAGTTCATAAACAATTGCCTGGCATAAATGTGTGTTATTGATCGATTGTTATCTGTTACACAGGACATCAGTTCTGACTGGATCTCTTCCCTAATCGACCCTCACTAACATTTTCGTCTTGTTTTTATTTGTTGACGAAAATGACAGTTGATTTTCGTCATAGTTTTTGTCATCCAACACTAGTTTTTATTTAGTTATCGTCTCGTTTTCATCAGTAAAAAAAGGTTGTTGACGAAAATTATTCGTCAATGAAATGAACACTTCTCCACATGAACAACACCAACCGAACTCTTCCAGTCTCAGACACGACTACAGCGATTGAGGGCGGGGCTAAGAGACGCTGCTCAGCCAATCAAGAGCAGATGCAGATTAGTTCAGATTGAGATCTGACCGATTCAGTGAGGCGACGGTCCTCAGGGCAGCGCTGCATGTAGAAGGATTTGATCTCCGCCGGGAAACGGCACAGCAGGATCGTCTCGTTAATGGCGTCGGTCATCAGGCGCTCCGGGGCTTCTGGGATATCCTGAAGGAATGACACACACATGGTCAAACATTAGGGATGCCACAATTCTCAATATAATATTGAACCGTTTGGTAAGGCATTCACGGTTCAATATGCGCTTGTGAATTGCTTTTAATTCGGTTTTGCATTTAATTAATTATTTTTCTACAAATTCTATCATTTGCCTCCATCCCAATATACTGAACAAACATACATTCACATCACAGGTTAGTGATAGAGTTATACTCACGTAACACTAGAGTTATTCACAATCATGAAATTTCATTATTTTCATGCGTTTTAAATTCGCGTGCTTGTGCGCGGTTTTAACATGAGCGCGCGCACTAAACGCTTGTCAAACACGTGATTACTGGACTAAGTCGTCTTACTGCGCTAATACTGTCAAATACACACAAGATTTACATAAACACAGTCGGTTATGTCTAAAGTGAGAGTAAAATCGCGTGTGTCTGTATATTAGATGTGTGCAGGTCTTTAATTGACAGCAGCGCAGCTAAAAATGATGTCATTATTTACTCACTCTAATATTGTTCCAAACCTGAATTCATTTCTCAATGACAATTTTCATTTTTGAGTGAATTATCCATTTAATGTTAATACAACAACAAAAGATAAAGAGAAAATCACTCACTGCTCTTGACTGAAGAACTTTAATACAGTTGCTTTAATAAGAATCAGTGTATATTTTATAGTGAAGTCTATGTAGTGTTTTATTTTTACATTCATTCATTCAATTTCAGACTGAAATGCTGCTGTACAGCTGAGCTGCCAGTGTAAATCTTTATTTACATTTATTTTATATTTTACAATACACTGGGAATGTGTACAAGTTTTTTTTTTTTAAGGCAAGTTAAGTTTAAGTAAGGATTTTCAATTATTTTAAGTAAAATAAAGAAAGAGTTTTGTAATAAAAAAAAGTCTTTTGTCTCTTTAACCTCCTGCTGTTCCTGTCGCCTAAGAATAGAATAACAAAAAATTTATGTGACAAGCCATCAGAACCGAACCGAACCGAAAACCGTAGTTAAAAACTGAGGTGTGTATTGAACCGTGGACTAACTGTAGTGTTGCATCCCTATCAAACATCATCATAACGTCGCTAAGATCAGCGCTCGAACGCTTGAGACTCGACATAACAAACCTCTCCAAACTCATAAAACGTCCCGTCGTCCTTCTTGATGTTGTGCTCTCGCAGCCACTCGATGGCCTCGGTGTAGTCCATCCTCTTGAACGGACGCTTGGGAGGCTTGAAGTCCTGCGAGAGAGAGAGATGTTGGTTTAGGGATGTGTTCACACACGTGTGGTGGCGCTATGTGAGGTCAGAGGTCAGAGGTCGTACAGGGTTGACTTCGTAGAGCAGTTGTGCAGCCGGAGACTTCAGGACCCGGTCCACCACATCACACACCAGATCCTCCAGCCGGTTCAGAAGATCTTCATAACTCATGAAGGGACACTCAGCCTCAATGTGGGTGTACCTGAGAACACACACACACACACACACACACACACACACACACACACACACACACACACACACACACACACACACACACACACACACACACACACACACACACACACACACACACACACACACACACACACACACACACACACGTTTAGTGGGAACTCTCCATAGGCGTAATGGTTTTTATACTGTATATACGCTCTCACACACACAAACCCTACCCCTAAATCTACCCATCACACACACACGCGCGCTCTCTCTCTCTCTCTCTCTCACACACACACACACACACACGCTC
>NC_137107.1:49580943-49658443 GCF_949357685.1 Gobio gobio | reverse complement strand
AAGGACACGCAGACTCATGAATAATTAAGCGAGGCGTCTTCTCATTGGATAAGGACACGCAGACTCATGAATAATTAAGCGAAGGGTCCTCTCATTGGATAAGCACATGCAGACTCATGAATAATTAAGCGAGGGGTCTTCTCATTGGATAAGGACACAGACTCATGAATAATTAAGCGAGGCGTCTTCTCATTGGAAAAGGACACACAGACTCATGAATAATTAAGCGAGGTGTCTTCTCATTGGATAAGGACACGCAGACTCATGAATAATTAAGCGAGGTGTCTTCTCATTGGATAAGGACACGCAGACTCATGAATAATAAAGCGAGGTGTCTTCTCATTGGAAAAGGACACGCAGACTCATGAATAATAAAGCGAGGTGTCTTCTCATTGGATAAGGACACGCAGACTCATGAATAATTAAGCGAGGTGTCTTCTCATTGGAAAAGGACACGCAGACTCATCAATAATTAAGCGAGGCGACTTCTCATTGGATAAGGACACGCAGACTCATGAATAATTAAGCAAGGCGTTCTCATTGGATAAGGACACGCAGACTCATGAATAATTAAGCAAGGTATCTTCTCATTGGATAAGGACACACAGACTCATGAATAATCATGAGACAGTGATGAGTCATTGATGTACTATAGTGAATTTAAACCCGCAAGGTGAAAACAGCGCAAAAAAGATTGAAAATGAACTTTTCTCCTACAATTAAAAAAACTAAAGGATGTTCAACACATAACTTAGTTTAGAGTTTCATGGGCCTTTAAAGGTGAGTAAACTTAAATTTTGATTAACTATCCCTTTAAATATAGGTAATTAAAATGAATTATTATTATATATTAAAAACCATATTACCTGTTTGCCCTCAGGAACAGGTTTGACGGTTCCATACAGAGCCACGGTGCTCTCCGTAGATAACATCAGTCCATTATAACACTGACACTGCACACACACACACACACACACCATCTCATTTATGGTGTTTCACTTCTTACATATGATATCATTAAACATGGCAGTTTCAGACAACTGAATAAAAACGACCCATTTCAGAGCAAATCTCAAAATATGGAGATATTCATCAAATTACAGTTCTAAAAAATATATGTAATACACTACCGTTCAAAAGTATTTTTAAAGCAGCACTAGGCAGTTTTTGCTCTCAGGCTCCCCCTACAGTTGGGAAACAGTATTATCCTCTACTACTATCATAAACTCTGTCATTCTACATCAGTGGATGCATCGCACGTGCAGTTATTGACATGACAACTATGATAACCCTGAACACTGCAGGAGTTCACATGTCTATGGAGATGTCATATGAATATAATTTCATGGGTTTTATTTTTTTTTCAAACGCCAAATGATCGCGATGCTCACGTTTACAAGCCAGCGTCATTATAGTAGCCTAGTCTATTGGTTCCCGTTTTACAGAATCTATATGATACTTCAATTCAATGTTTGAGTGGTAGGTAATAACCATACATCGTCAATATTATAATATCACGCTACCATAGATGAATCTGCAAAATTGAAAAATCGATTTGCATTATAGCTTGAGGCAAGACAAATAAACCAATATCACAGACATGTTAGGTATCCTAAAATATGATTTTGTATGTATTACGTATTTACTTGCAAGAATGTAGCCCCTCCTCCTTCAGCTCACGCCAACGAGCAAACGCTGCCCAATGTTGATCCTCATCCTGCCTTTAATCCCATCACTTTCTCCTTTCAGTCCCTCCAGAAAAACGCGATTATGCGATCGCGTGATTTAACGCATAATCAGCCAAAGTCTGCATATTCATGCGGGGGCCGCATTTTTTCAAATACGCCGCACTTTCGCCGCATAAATTGCCTATTTCCGCGTGCAAAATATGCCGGGCTATCATGATTTCATAATCCCCGCATTTTCGTTGCTAAAAAAGTCATATATATTAGCAGAAAGTTGAAAAATTTTCGTTTACTTCACACAAGAGCTGCCATTTCCGCCTATTGCCATGGGAACGTTTTGAAGTGACGTGATTACCCGACGCGAACGTCATCGAAAAGCTTCAAACCCCGTGGAGAAACCATAGATACCGGTGAAACCATGATGAAGCGCAAACTCCCATTGGCCAACAAAAATAACAGCAAAAGAGCAAAGCAGTTTCCCTGTGTGCTGACTGATTTCAAAACACAGCATCATGAAGCTTTGAAGCGTTATGAATCAATGAGTCGATTCAGCGGTTTGAAGCGTTATGAATCAATGAGTCGATTCAGCGGTTTGAAGCGTTATGAATCAATGAGTTGATTCAGCGGTTTGAAGCGTTATGAATCAATGAGTCGATTCAGCGGTTTGAAGCGTTATGAATCAATGAGTCGATTCAGCGGTTTGAAGCGTTATGAATCAATGAGTCGATTCAGCCGTTTGAAGCGTTATGAATCAATGAGTTGATTCAGCGGTTTGAAGCGTTATGAATCAATGAGTCGATTCAGCGGTTTGAAGCGTTATGAATCAATGAGTCGATTCAGCGGTTTGAAGCGTTATGAATCAATGAGTCGATTCATCGGTTTGAAGCGTTATGAATCAATGAGTCGATTCAGCTGTTTGAAGCGTTATGAATCAATGAGTCGATTCAGCGGTTTGAAGCGTTATGAATCAATGAGTCGATTCAGCGGGTTGGATCGCCAAAGTCACGTATTTCAGCAGTTTGACACGCGATCCGAATCATGAATCGACTCGATGATTCATAGCATCATGATGCTGTGTTTTGAAATCAGTCATCACTATATAAGTCGTTATTTAGTTTTTTTTGCACACAATAACTATTATCGTCGCTTCATAAAGTTATTGTAGAACCACTGTAGTGAGATGGACTTTGTAACGACGTCTTTAGTAGGCTACCTTTTATGGGTCTTGAGTGTACATTGTGCCAATGGAGGCCTTTCTGAGCCATCGGAATTCAACTAAAATATCTTAATTTGTGTCCAACAACATAAAGGGAAGTCATTAATGACAGAATTTTCATTTTTAGGTGAATTAACCCTTTAAGAGATTGCACTTTGTGCATTGGAAGCACTCAAATGTCTGTTTTGTATAGCGACATCTGTAAAACAGGAAGTTATTTATTAATTTTTTCAGAAGTTGTAGCATATTCCTTTTGTAAAGCTACAGAACTTGATTGACTAAATGTTTTGTAAATTTGAGCCATTATTAAGGTCTTCAATAAAACAAGATGAGAACTTAAATATTCCAGCACTTTCTGTGATGTAGTGCTTTTTTCTCTTTCTCATCAAAACGCAGTTTTTGCAAGTTCCCGCAATTTTATCGCATAAAATTGCATAAATATCCCGCATTTTTCATCGCATTTTTTAAGAAAACGTGCCGCATAATCAAGGATTTTTGCCTGCAACAATCACAAAAAAAAGCCACATTTTTCTGGAAGGACTGTCCTTTCCTCTTTTTGCTTTCCTCCGACAAAACCTTTGCTTTCTTATTTTTCTGTGCTGCTTCGGCCATGACTATAACATTCGGCAAACAAATGATAGTTGGGCTCGCACGTCCGAATTTAAGGAAGTGGGGGTGGTGGTGGAAGTGACGTATATGCCGTAAAGCAGTCGAATTTTGTAGTTCTTTTTGTTCTCGGGTTACTACCCGAAACCCGAAGTTTAAAAGTACGATTAAAAACGATACAGACCCCGTCAGGCTATGGCAGACGTGTCACTCAACCTATTGTAAGTCGATGTATCATCACAAGAGTCTTGAAAATATATTATAAAGGTTGAAAAGTTACCTAGTGCTGCTTTAAAGAAAATAATAATGTTTATTCAGCAAATGTTTGTTGATCATCAAACGCTCATATGAGAGTGATCAGTGAAGGGTCATGTGACTCTGAAGACTGGAGTAATGATGATAAATTCAGCTTTGATCACAGGAATAAATGACACTTTACGATATATTCACATAGAGAACAGATGATCTACACTGGAGGAATATTTCATAATATTTTACAGTACCGTATTTTCCATCAAATAAACGCAGTTTTGGTGAGCAGAAGAGACTCTTTCAAAAACCTTACTGTCCCTAAACTTTTGAACGGTAGTGTATAAAATAATTATATTTTATATAATTGTTTGCTTTGAATTAGGGCATCGCCGATCCTTAATGCTAATAACTAAGAGCCCTGATAACTAACAGGACTAATTTACCCATTTATAATTTATGGGTATATTTACCTATTTTTAACCTATTTATTCTTTGTGAAATATCAACAAACACACACAGTACCAGTTTGTCCGTGAGAACACACTGCAGGAAACCGGTTCCGTCGCGCAGCACAATAAACAAAAGGTTCTTCCCTGAGAAAACATTAGCAAATACATATCGTCTTAAATTTGTCATGTTTCATCGCATTATTATCACAAATACAACAATCGACTGCAAGCTCAATTACGCAATATGTTTACAAAATCTAACACATTTTTAATACTTGAAAATGGGTCAATTTTCCTAGATCAGACTTCACTCTTGGCCACTTGAAGTTCTCAAAGCAGTTTCAGACATTCAATAATTCTGGATGAACACACACACACACACACACACACACACACACACACACACACACACACACAATCTGCTCACCTTGTCTGCGTAAACGATGGACCCAGCCGAACACCTTCACCCTCTGCTCTCGGAGCGGCTCTAGTTTATCAATCTTCACCTGAGCAGGACAGAAAATAAACCAGAAAGTTGTCAAAATTGCGAGATGTAAACTCCGAATTCCGAGAAGTCAGAATTGCGAGATGTAAACTCCGAATTCCGAGAAGTCAGAATTGCGAGATGAAATCCGAGAAGTCAGAATTGCGAGATGAATTCCGAGAAGTCGAGAAGTCAGAATTGCGAGATGTAGACTTAGAATTCCGAGAAGTCACAATTGCGAGATGTAAACTTAGAATTCTGAGAAGTTAGAATTGCGAGATGTAAACTCAGAATTCCGAGAAGTCACAATTGCGAGATGTTAACTCCGAATTCCGAGAAGTCAGAATTGCAAGATGAATTCCGAGAAGTCAGAATTGCGAGATGTAAACTCAGAATTTCGAGAAGTCAGAATTGTGAGATGTAAACTCAGAATTTCGAGAAGTCAGAATTGCAAGATGTAAACTCAGAATTTCGACAAGTCAGAATTGCGAGATGTAAACTCAGAATTTCGAGAAGTCAGAATTGCGAGATGTAAACTCAGAATTTCGAGAAGTCAGAATTGCGAGATGAATTCTGAGAAGTCGAGAAGTCAGAATTGTGAGATGTAAACTTAGAATTCCAAGAAGTCAGAATTGCGAGATGTAAACTTAGAATTCCGAGAAGTCGAGAAGTCAGAATTGCGAGATGTAAACTTAGAATTCTGAGAAGTTATAATTGCGAGATGTAAACGTAGAATTCCGAGAAGTCAGAATTGCGAGATGTAAACTCAGAATTTCGAGAAGTCAGAATTGCAAGATGTAAACTTAGAATTCCGAGAAGTCACAATTGCGAGATGAATTCCGAGAAGTCGAGAAGTCAGAATTGTGAGATGTAAACTTAGAATTCCAAGAAGTCAGAATTGCGAGATGTAAACTTAGAATTCCAAGAAGTCAGAATTGCGAGATGTAAACTTAGAATTCCAAGAAGTCAGAATTGTGAGACGTAAACTTAGAATTCCAAGAAGTCAGAATTGTGAGATGTAAACTTAGAATTCCAAGAAGTCAGAATTGCAAGATGTAAACTTAGAATTCCGAGAAGTCGAGAAGTCAGAATTGCAAGATGTAAACTTAGAATTCTGAGAAGTTAGAATTGCGAGATGTAAACTTAGAATTCTGAGAAGTTAGAATTGCGAGATGTAAACTCAGAATTCCGAGAAGTCACAATTGCGAGATGTAAACTCAGAATTCCGAGAAGTCAGAATTGCGAGATGTAAACTCAGAATTCCGAGAAGTCAGAATTGCGAGATGTAAACTCAGAATTCCGAGAAGTCAGAATTGCGAGATGTAAACTCAGAATACCGAGAAGTCAGAATTGCGAGATGTAAACTCAGAATTCCGAGAAGTCAGAATTGCGAGATGTAAACTTAGAATTCTGAGAAGTTAGAATTGCGAGATGTAAACTCAGAATTCCGAGAAGTCAGAATTGCGAGATGTCAACTCAGAATTCCGAGAAGTCAGAATTGCGAGATGTCAACTCAGAATTGCGAGATGTCAGAATTGCGAGATGTAAACTCAGAATTGCGAGATGTCAGAATTGCGAGATGTAAACTTAGAATTCCGAGAAAGTGAGAATTGCGAGATGTAAACTCAGAATTTCGAGAAGTCAGAATTGTGAGATGTAAACTTAGAATTCCGAGAAGTCAGAATTGCGAGATGTCAACTCAGAATTCCGAGAAGTCAGAATTGCGAGATGTAAACTTAGAATTCCGAGAAAGTGAGAATTGCGAGATGTAAACTCAGAATTCCGAGAAGTCAGAATTGCGAGATGTAAACTTAGAATTCCGAGAAGTCAGAATTGCGAGATGTAAACTTAGAATTCAGAGAAAGTGAGAATTGCGAGATGTAAACTCAGAATTGCGAGATGTCAGAATTGCGAGATGTAAACTTAGAATTCCGAGAAGTCAGAATTGCGAGATGTAAACTTAGAATTCCGAGAAAGTGAGAATTGTGAGATGTAAACTCAGAATTCCGAGAAGTCAGAATTGCGAGATGTAAACTCAGAATTCCGAGAAGTCAGAATTGCGTGATGTAAAGTTCAGAGAAAAAAAAGTTTGTGCTATTATATCATCAATATTATATTCTGCATGTAATTGAGAAAACGCTCTGAAACTCACGGTTTTGGGTTCAGGAAGGCTGGAGTCGTTCTCGATGATGATCTTTTTAGCTTCTTCCATATTCTTCTCTCTGCGTTCGGCATCTTCAGTCTGTCAATCATGAGGTCAAAAGATGATAAACACATCAGCAATAGAGGGCAGCAGAATCACAGAATGCTCCAGGTACCTCCTTCTTGTCTTTGCTCTCGCTCTTCATTTGCTCTCGATTGAAGAGCTTCTTGGTGTTCTTCATTTGAGTCTTCGAGATGACGCCCCAGCGCTGGCGACACAAACACACCATAATGATAAAACTACAGGTCAAATGCTATTCCTGTGGAACTCTGCCAAATTATTATGAATCACCTTAAAACATGTTCTTATGCTAAATATGCATATTAATTAACCCTCATCCTTCCCTCGGGTCATTTTGACCCTAAATTTATTTTTCATCAGAGTGGTCCAAGACCCTATGACTTTTGTCGTACTTGAACCTGGATTTGAGAAGTTTTGTGGTTGAAATTTAAAAAAAGTAACAAATCCTTCCCTCACGGGTCAATTTGACCCCCCCTTAGGAAATAATGGAAGGCAAGGAATGCTTCAGTACACAAACATAAAAATGCTAAAACTACCAAACAATGATTTTATAATGTGTCTCTGAATGCATACTGAAGGAAAACTGACTTTAGGACCCAGCGGAACAGCTCATCCGCTCCATATAGAGCTATAAGGCCACCTAGTGGCAAGATTTATGAAATATCATCTTATATTATTATTTTTAAAATGGTCGGCAAAGACACTCAATGTAAGATATTATGAGCTGAATTAAAAGGGTTATGCATGAAATTGTGAGTTATTTTTAATTGAAGTTGAAAGAATGTGCTTATTTATTATTTATTAATAAAATAGTCATTTAAAGGCAAATGAAATAACAAAAAAATCCCCAAAATTACATTAAAAATAGAAAAAAAATTAAGTATAATTTTAGGGCTTCGGGTCATTTTGACCCACAAGGGAAGGATGATGCATTAATTACTTAAATATGCATGCACCATGAAAACAAAAACGCACATTTGTGACTATGTCTGCGTTTTTGTTTCATTTCATGTTAACATGTTTTTCAAAAACCTTATTTCATAAATTTCAAAACACTATATATAGACGGGGAAAATAATGTTCTTTACCTCTCCTTCCTTCTGTGAATCCACATAGATCACTGGGAACGGCTCTTTCCCCACAAACAACAGTGCCTGAGAACATTTAGGAAATATGAATGATGAAATACGAAATGACCAGAATCATATTTGATGAAAATGATGCTGTATGGCTGGGCTGAGAGGCTGATCATCAGTTAGCGTGGCACCTTGAGTGTTGTTTTAAAGGGCTTCTGCTCGGATCCGTCTCCATTCTCATCGCTGCCCTGTTTATCAGACACGTACAGTTCTTCTGCGGAGGACACAACAGCAGATTTAACATCACTTATTTTTTTATATTTCACCCCCACTTCCTAGGTAAAATACTTCCTCTCAGTGCCTTTTGGACAAAAATGTCCCCGTTAAAACTGCATTTTTTAATCCCATTGCCATTTAACTAGAAAATGATGCAATCTTTGTTAACAGGCTTTCATTCTGTTGACAAGGCTTCAAATTTTACACTTTGACTATTTTTTTACCAGATGTTGCGATCTTTTCATGTTTGGCGTATAAAGGAAATACTCACTTTATTCCTGTTTTCTGTTTATGCATATTATAAAGACAATTGGATAAATGATGCAGCTGTAACTGTGTGGGTGTGTTAGGGTGAATGTCAGAATGTGGTGTGTATGTGTGTAATAAACAAATTGTGTGTGTGCTTGTAATATTTGAGAGAGAAAAACTCAACTGCAAATAACAAAATCTGACTGAGAGCTCATTTTTTGAGATATCAACCTCAAATTTGGAACAGGTTTTTTTAGATGTATGGCTTTGATTTGTCTAGCAGTTTTAGAGTTCAACATGTTTCATAAAATACATATTTTTTATAAAATATTATTCAAATCATTTTCATAAACTTAAACCTGTATAACTTTTTTTTTGGTTTCACTTTTTAAACTTTTTTGACTTCAACAATAATCTTAAGTCTTCTTTAAAATGAGACCAAACTTAAATCTGTGCTTCGAATATTCATTTATTTATGACAGTTTTTCGACATGGATATTTTTGTCCTCTATGGATCTGTGTGTAACTCTTTTTAATTGATGCACAAGGGTTAATTGTGCTCGTATTTGCTTGTCATATAGATGGAAATTATTTTGAAAAATCACGTACCAATTTAAGAAATAATTATAAGTATCATTAAAATTGGAACAAAAAGTATCGGTATATATATAAAAAAAAAAAAAAGTTTGGTTTCACCCATCCCTGGCACTAGGATTAAAACTAGAGATCAACCGATAATCGGTTTTCCTGATATTTTCCAGATATTTAAGCATTTTCCCATAATCGTGTATCGGTTTTGTAATATCGGATTCACTGATAAATGCCGCCATCTTGAGAATCGCACGCAAGACCGGCATTAAATCACTGCGTCTGAGTTTTCTAAATTAATAAACTTTTATTCAACATAACAGCCATTAACGCACAAATGAGATGTTACATAAATGCTTGACATGTAGTTTAAACTTAAAACTATCAACTTTATTTCACGAATACACATCTAAACGATTACAGCTCTGATGTATTTGTCGTTAGGGGACCGATTGTAATCGTTGGCCTTCTTATTATTCTTTTACTTCTTCCGCTCGAGTCTATGGCAGACCATAGAACCGCTTGCAGGAAAGTTGTGAAATTTGGCACACATATAGAGGACAGTCCAAACATTCACCAGAGCAAATTTGGAGTCTCTAACTCAATCCCTCTAGCGCCACCACCTGTCCAAAGTTTGACTTATGTTTGTAACTTTTAAACCACAAGGACTAGAAACAAAATTAGCTCAGTCAATATGATTCGATTTTACTCTATGGCGGCATTTTCCCTTATGAATCTTTTCCGGCCAAATTATCTATTTTTTCGAACTCCTCCTAGACAATTTGTCCGCTTTTCACACTTTTTAAAAACCCAACCATTCTCGAATAACGCACAAACAAATTTGATGAAGAGCACGCCAAATTGGACACAAGGTAATATCTCCGCAACGCTTTGGCATATTCAGACCAAACTTGGTAAATGTCATCCCAAGCATGACCTGAGGCTACATATAGCGTTACGGCACAGCGCCACCTACTGGTCAGGAGATATGAGAAATGGTCTTTTTTTTTTTTTACTTTCTGAATGGCTTCTGAACATCCAAAAAGTAATCTCATTAGATTCAGGGCGGCATGCGGAGTCAAACGATATCCAATTTTTTCCATATCGGCCATTTTGGGCGTCAGCCATTTTGAATTTTGTACCAAAATTACGTATTTTATGAACTCATTAGTGAATCGTTACGAAACTCGGTATGGGTCATCGGTACGATGCCCTGAAAGAGCCTGAGAAGTTTCAGACCAGCACCACCTAGTGGTAAAACTATTCATATGCTTATAACTTTGGATTTGGTTGACTTATTTTCACAGGATATATCGTTACTGAATCCTTGCCGAGTCCAACGATACCAAACATGCTAGGTTTTGCCTTATGATTTGTTCAAAGTTGTGGTTTAGCGTTTAAACAACTTTCGCGAATATCTTCGAAACCGCTAGTCCGATTGAGACGAAACAACCGTAGAAAAATATGAATCATAGCCGGTTGACTAATAGTTAATGGCCAAATGTCAAATGTTATAGTAAGTGGTAAAAGAAATGCAATCAAAGTCAGGTGTGGGTCATTTTTTTATATGCTCATGAATACAAATGTCTATAGCTCATAAACGAAATGAGATATTTACACCAAATTGAAGACGTTTATGTATGGGGGCGTTTATATCACTGCTGTTGTTATAAATAAACAGATGCAACTGGGAATACAAAGCTACGTTAAAGTGAATTGTATTTTGTATGCAAGTGAAATTACAGAAGTTATGGTATTGAAAAAAAAAAGTGTTAAATAAATCAGTTTGCTCAGTGCGGTTGGTATAATTGTCGAAACCAGACATAAAAATATAGAAATATCGGTTCTATATATCGGTTATCGGACACTTAAACATGCAAATCACTTATAAAATAATCAATATCGGACGATGACTATTTAAAACTATTATTTGATTAGTCACCATTTCAGTTTATTTATGAAAATATAAGTACAAAAAAGCATAAGTGCACATGTGAGATTTGACAGATCTTGTCAGTTTATGACAAGTTAATATTATTAAGCATGTTCTGATGCAACCCTCTGCAGAGATTGTGTAAATATGAGTATGAATGGCAATACATTATGAATATTAGTGCAGTACAAATAATATACTCGGTTGTTTATGTAGTATATTCATCTACATAAATACAGTACTGGTAATATATCTATAGTATGTTGTGTACTGGAGTGACGCAACACCGCAGACAACATGCAGCATCATCTTCTTCATCTTCATACTCACTGATCGACATCTGACCGACGCCCTGGTCCGCCATGTTGTGCTCTATAGGCCTCGGATGAGTTGAGTCCGGCTCGGTTCGTGGTTGTTTTCTGGTGAATGCTCCGGTGTCGGTTCGGCCCAATAGTGTCTGGCTGCAGACAAGACGAGATGCACTCTCAGCCGCGCATGCGCACTAAACGAGATGCACTCTCAGCCGCGCATGCGCACTAAACGAGATGCACTCTCAGCCGCGCATGCGCACTAAACGAGATGCACTCTCAGCCGCGCATGCACACTAAACGAGATGCACTCTCAGCCGCGCATGCACACTAAACGAGATTCACTCGTATTAAGACCGTAGATTACACATGCACTTGATGCCGCGCATAAATAAATTATATATATTTTTTTTTACACTACCGCGCAAAAGTGTTTGATCAGTAAGATTTGTGATCAGTAAGATTTAATGTTTTTGCTTATCAAGGCTGAATTTATTTGATGAAAAGTACAGATGCAAAAAATACAGTATTGTGAAATATTGCGATTCAAAATAAGTTTTGTATTGTAATACGTTTTTAAAATGTATGTTATGCAAAGCTGAACTTTCATCATCCATTAATCCAGTTTTCAGTGTCACATGATTAGTCAGAAATCTAATACTGATTAATCATCAATGTTAGAAACAACTTATTTTTACAGCCTTTTATAATTTTATTCTAAAGATTCTGTGAAAAATAAAACAAACAGAATTTATTCAATATTAAATTCTTAAACGTCTAAAAAACGTACACATTTTAACAAATGAACACATATCCTGAAAACAAATATTTTTTTCAGTATTTTAATAAAATAGAAAACTGATATTTTAAATTATAATATTTCAGTTTTCCTGTATTTTTTTTTAAATAAATATGGCATACATGACCATAAACTTTTAAAACATAAAATAAAATTATATATATAATATATTTAGCTGCTTAAGTTCGGTATATATGTATGTACATAAGATTATTAAGATGTACATCTCAAAATATTGAGAAAAATCACCTTTAAAGATGTCCAAATTAACTTTATAATGAATTAAATCATAGCTTAACAAGCCAGTCACATTGCTACTGCTACGGTCACATTCAATGTTAATATACTTCCAAATAAACCATCTTTTTTTTTTTTTTAAACACAGCAGTTGGTCGTGGTTGAGTTTTGTAAATGATTTTACTTATACATATATATATAGAGAGAGATAGATGTACAAAAACATTACATAAAAAAACAAAAACAAATGGACAATGTTTTGTTTGTTTAATTTTGTATGCGAGAAAAGATTGGTGCGAGGTGCATGTGGTCCACCATATTATCTACAAATGTATGCATGTCCTGCATAACTGTTAAGATAAACATCAGTGGCTCTACAAGATCGTCCTCTATAAACTCTGCACTGCAGTACTGTTCCAAGGCCTCAATGGCTTCCTCATCCTCCATGCACAGTATACGAGGAAGCTTAACTGAGCCAAGAAGATTGCCAGAGTTCTCCAAGCACCACTGACTGGCAATCTTAAGATTCGCGCCTAAGAAAAAAAACAATTAAAAAGAGGAAAATTAAAAATATGCTGAACAATAATGGCTGCAACCCCTCTAATAAAACCTACTTTTCATGGAGCCACCTGCTTCTCCGATGTAGACTCAGGGGTGAAACCATTTGTTTCATCTTCCTAAAAAATATGAAGATTGAATTTTAACCTTTTTAAAAAGTAACTGATACTTTTTCTGAGGAGCTGCAACAAAGGAAAAGGTACGAGTTACCTGTACATGGAAAGGCTTTTCCTGTTAGAGGAAAAAATACAGCACAAGTTTAGCTAGTATATGATAACATGCCATTTTTAACCTCATTATTTCCAAGTATATGTTTTTACCTGAGAGATTTGATCAAACTTCCTCTTTGGCAACCTAAATACAGGCTGCTGATCACCTCTTAGGAAGGCTTTGCACTCTTCTGCATAATGGGCAAACAGTTTTCCATGTCTGGAAAATAGAGATTAAAGATTGAATATTGCATAGTTCCTTATTCATGAAAGCTTTAAGTATTCAGAGGCCAAAAAACAAACTTTACCAATCCAGTCCGAAGTTCTCCATTAACATGATGCACCACCATTTCCTCAGCTCTGCCATGTCCAGCTGCTCAGTATCTAGAAATTATAAACAGGATACAAATGAGAAAAAAAATAACATTTAAACAAAAGTTATATTTGACCAAGACTAAATACCCATAATATGGCTGTTCAAGACATTTTTTCAAATTGCACTCATACACGCTACCTTATTATTTGGTTGTTCAGAAGATAAACACTAAGCATCTTAAATGTTAAATAAAAAAACTAAATGGATGATACACAGACAATGAGTTTGATAGTGTCTGTGAGAGAGTTGATAGTATGTTTGTGAATGAGTTTGGATCAAAGCTTTGATTAGTGTGTGAGAAATAGTATAGTAGTGAATGAGAGAGTTTGATAGCATCCATGAAAATCTTTGATAGAGTGAGAGGCGTTTGAGAGAGTTTGATAGTGTGCACAAGAATATGTTTGAAATAGGTCTTCTCTTTTGCTTATTAGTACTTTCTAATTTCTATAACTTAGTAATTTCTATAACATTTACCAAATAATGAACAACTATTTTAATTTAAATTAATCTTGTACGAATTGCATTAATGTACTTACACGTAGCCTGTAGGTGCGTCCGATAGCGCAAGTATCTGAGTGTCCACGAGCAGCTGATGAGAACGCTTGTAGAACTGCGTACGCATGCGTGATTGAAAACACATGTGTCGGACTGCGCAAGTGCGGCTGAGACTGCATGTATCTGAGTGCGCATGCGTGTCTGAGAGTGCATGTGTCGGACTGCGCATGCGTGTCTGAGAGTGCATGTGTCGGACTGCGCATGCGTGTCTGAGAGTGCATGTCTGCAGCCAGACCCTTCTCGTTCGGCCCGGCCGTCTCGCTTCCTGTCACTACACACGCGCACACGAGCTGCTGGGGACTCATGCGCACGCGCGAACCGTTCAACGCTGACGCTTCAGCTGGGGATTGGCCCGTTCGCAAGATGACGCTTTTTCCAGGCAGCTGATTGGTTGGTTTTGAGGTTGGGGGGCGGGAGTTTAAATAAAGGCGTTTAGCGTTGGTTCAGTCACTAAACAGAACATAATATAAAAAATACGGAGAGTAAAAGGTGTAAAAAAATAAAAAATAAAATTACATTAATGTATGTATTGATTTACTAATGTATTACTAATTTAATCTAATGTATATTTGTTTATTTTTTTAATCTTTTTTTTTTTTTTTTACACTGTACGTTACTGGTACATTCGAATAAATGAGTCCGGCCCCAATCAAAGACACTGAGAAAAATGTTTTATATATTAAGATTTTATATATTATACACACACACACACACACACACACACACACACACACACACACACACACACACACACACACATACACACACATATTAGGGCTGTCAAACTATGATTAATCACATCCAAAATAAAAGTTTGTGTTACATAATTTACAATATATTTAAGAAATATTAATATTTATTTACACAAATGAATCGTGATTAATTGCATCCAAAATAAATATTTATTTCTTGAATATTTAACTTATTTAAATTATGTTATATATATATATATAATAAAAAAAAACATTTAAATAATTTCAAAGTCCATAAAACATCAAGGATTTTAAGAAATCAATGTGTTTTCTTTTCCATTTCTTCTTCATCTCTTCATCACAACAGTGAGCTTTCACATATTCAGATCTCGCCATCTCCAACTACTCGCTCTTTTCTTTATTCCGGAAACATTCCGGCAAAGCTGCGATTCAGTGAAAAAGAAACATTCATTACTCATGAATAACGAATAGACTCGCTGACTTGCCCAGCTGACACAGGGAACGTTCTCTTAAGTTATGAACATTTACATACATTGAACATTTACATACATTATTCCTGTAACATTTAATGTTAGTTCAAAGCTATGGCAGGAAGTGATTACTTTGGATTTTAATATCATTTATTTGATTTAAGCATTAACTGTGATTAATGTAAACAGTGATTGGTGATTCTCAGACTCTGACGCTGCAAAAGCATCCATTTCTGCTCATAAGTTTCATCATTTCTTAAAAAATAATTTTAACAAAATAAGAGGGATCTGGGATCATAAAAAATGCATGTTATTTTATTTAGTACTGTCTTGAATAAGCTATTTCACATAACAGATGTTTACATATGAGACAAAATCACTGAATTTATACAAATTGCCCATTCAAAAATGTACAAACCCTTGAATATGAATGAAACTACGACTGTTGTCAAGTTTTGTGATCGTTGCTTGTGAGTCCCTTGTTTAAGTCATTTGTTTAGGTAATTGTGACTTTTTATCTCACAATTGTGAGTTTATATCACGCAATTGTGAGTTCATGTCACGCAATTGTGAGTTCATGTCACGCAATTGTGAGTTTACGTCACGCAATTGTAAGTTCATGTCACGCAATTGTAAGATCATGTCACGCAATTGTGAGTTTACGTCACACAATTGTGAGTTTACGTCACGCAATTGTGAGTTTATATCACGCAATTGTAAGTTCATGTCACGCAATTGTAAGATCATGTCACGCAATTGTGAGTTTACGTCACACAATTGTGAGTTTACGTCACGCAATTGTGAGTTCATGTCACGCAATTGTGAGTTCATGTCACGCAATTGTGAGTTTATATCACGCAATTGTAAGTTCATGTCACGCAATTGTAAGATCATGTCACGCAATTGTGAGTTTATGTCACGCAATTGTGAGTTCACATCACGCAATTGTGAGTTTATGTCACACAATTGTGAGGTCACGTCACGCAATTGTGAGTTTATATCACGCAATTGTGAGTTTATATCACGCAATTGTGAGTTTATATCACGCAATTGTGAGTTCACGTCACGCAATTGTGAGTTCATGTCACGTAATTGTGAGTTCATGTCACGCAGTGAGTTTATAGCACGCAATTGTGAGTTTATATCACGCAATTGTGAGTTTATGTCACACAATTGTGAGTTCACATCATGCAATTGTGAGTTTACGTCACACAATTGTGAGTTTACGTCAAGCAATTGTGAGTTTATGTCACGCAATTGTGAGTTCACATCACGCAATTGTGAGTTTATGTCACGCAATTGTGAGTTTATATCACGCAATTGTGAGTTCACGTCACGCAATTGTGAGTTTATATCACACAATTGTGAGTTTATGTCACGCAATTGTGAGGTCACGTCACGCAAATGTGAGTTTATATCACGCAATTGTGAGTTTATATCACGCAATTGTGAGTTTATGTCACACAATTGTGAGTTCACATCATGCAATTGTGAGTTTACGTCACACAATTGTGAGTTTACGTCAAGCAATTGTGAGTTTATGTCACGCAATTGTGAGTTCACGTCACGCAATTGTGAGTTTATATCACGCAATTGTGAGTTTATATCACGCAATTGTGAGTTCACGTCACGCAATTGTGAGTTTATATCACGCAATTGTGAGTTCACGTCACGCAATTGTGAGTTTATGTTACGCAATTGTGAGTTCACGTCACGCAATTGTGAGTTCACGTCACGCAATTGTGAGTTCATGTCATGCAATTGTGAGTTTATGTCACGCAATTGTGAGGTCACGTCACGCAATTGTGAGTTTATATCACGCAATTGTGAGTTTATATCACGCAATTGTGAGTTCATGTCACGCAATTGTGAGTTTATGTCACGCAATTGTGAGGTCACGTCACGCAATTGTGAGGTCACGTCACGCAATTGTGAGTTTATATCACGCAATTGTGAGTTTATATCACGCAATTGTGAGTTCATGTCACGCAATTGTGAGTTTATGTCACGCAATTGTGAGGTCACGTCACGCAATTGTGAGTTTATATCACGCAATTGTGAGTTTATATCACGCAATTGTGAGTTCACGTCACGCAATTGTGAGTTTACATCACGCAATTGTGAGTTCATGTCACGCAATTGTGAGTTCATGTCACGCAATTGTGAGTTCACGTCACGCAATTGTGAGTTTATGTCACGCAATTGTGAGGTCACGTCACGCAATTGTGAGTTTATGTCACGCAATTGTGAGTTCACGTCACGCAATTGTGAGTTTATGTCACGCAATTGTGAGTTCACGTCACGCAATTGTGAGTTCACGTCACGCAATTGTGAGTTCACGTCACGCAATTGTGAGTTTATGTCACGCAATTGTGAGGTCACGTCACGCAATTGTGAGTTTATATCACGCAATTGTGAGTTTATATCACGCAATTGTGAGTTCATGTCACGCAATTGTGAGTTTATGTCACGCAATTGTGAGGTCACGTCACGCAATTGTGAGTTTATATCACGCAATTGTGAGTTTATGTCACGCAATTGTGAGGTCACGTCACGCAATTGTGAGTTTATATCACGCAATTGTGAGTTTATGTCACGCAATTGTGAGGTCACGTCACGCAATTGTGAGTTTATATCACGCAATTGTGAGTTTATGTCACGCAATTGTGAGGTCACGTCACGCAATTGTGAGTTTATATCACGCAATTGTGAGTTTATGTCACGCAATTGTGAGGTCACGTCACGCAATTGTGAGTTTATGTCACGCAATTGTGAGTTCACGTCACGCAATTGTGAGTTTATGTCACGCAATTGTGAGTTTATATCACGCAATTGTAAGTTCATGTCACGCAATTGTAAGATCATGTCACGCAATTGTGAGTTTACGTCACACAATTGTGAGTTTACGTCACGCAATTGTGAGTTTATATCACGCAATTGTAAGTTCATGTCACGCAATTGTAAGACCATGTCACGCAATTGTGAGTTTATGTCACGCAATTGTGAGTTCACATCACGCAATTGTGAGTTTATGTCACACAATTGTGAGGTCACGTCACGCAATTGTGAGTTTATATCACGCAATTGTGAGTTTATATCACGCAATTGTGAGTTCACGTCACGCAATTGTGAGTTTATATCACACAATTGTGAGTTCATGTCACGCAATTGTGAGTTCACGTCATGCAATTGTGAGTTCACGTCACGCAATTGTGAGTTCATGTCACGCAATTGTGAGGTCACGTCACGCAAATGTGAGTTTATATCACGCAATTGTGAGGTCACGTCACGCAAATGTGAGTTTATATCACGCAATTGTGAGTTTATATCACGCAATTGTGAGTTTATGTCACACAATTGTGAGTTCACATCATGCAATTGTGAGTTTACGTCACACAATTGTGAGTTTACGTCAAGCAATTGTGAGTTTATGTCACGCAATTGTGAGTTCACATCACGCAATTGTGAGTTTATGTCACGCAATTGTGAGGTCACGTCACGCAATTGTGAGTTTATATCACGCAATTGTGAGTTTGTATCACGCAATTGTGAGTTCACGTCACGCAATTGTGAGTTTATATCACACAATTGTGAGTTCATGTCACGCAATTGTGAGTTCACGTCACGCAATTGTGAGTTTATATCACACAATTGTGAGTTCACGTCATGCAATTGTGAGTTCACGTCACGCAATTGTGAGTTCACGTCACGCAATTGTAAGTTCATGTCATGCAATTGTGAGTTTATGTCACGCAATTGTGAGGTCACGTCACGCAATTGTGAGTTTATATCACGCAATTGTGAGTTTATATCACGCAATTGTGAGTTCATGTCACGCAATTGTGAGTTTATGTCACGCAATTGTGAGGTCACGTCACGCAATTGTGAGTTTATATCACGCAATTGTGAGTTTATATCACGCAATTGTGAGTTCACGTCACGCAATTGTGAGTTTATATCACGCAATTGTGAGTTCATGTCACGCAATTGTGAGTTCATGTCACGCAATTGTGAGTTTATGTCACGCAATTGTGAGTTCACGTCACGCAATTGTGAGTTTATGTTACGCAATTGTGAGTTCACGTCACGCAATTGTGAGTTCACGTCACGCAATTGTGAGTTTATGTCACGCAATTGTGAGGTCACGTCACGCAATTGTGAGTTTATATCACGCAATTGTGAGTTTATATCACGCAATTGTGAGTTCACGTCACGCAATTGTGAGTTTATATCACGCAATTGTGAGTTCATGTCACGCAATTGTGAGTTCATGTCACGCAATTGTGAGTTTATGTCACGCAATTGTGAGTTCACGTCACGCAATTGTGAGTTTATGTTACGCAATTGTGAGTTCACGTCACGCAATTGTGAGTTCACGTCACGCAATTGTGAGTTTATGTCACGCAATTGTGAGTTCACGTCACGCAATTGTGAGCTCACGTCACGCAATTGTGAGTTTATATCACGCAATTGTGAGTTCATGTCACGCAATTGTGAGTTCATGTCACGCAATTGTGAGTTCACGTCATGCAACTGTGAGTTCATGTAGCTTTCCTGTAGCTCAAACAGTAGAGCATGGCGCTAGTAACGCCAAGGTCATGGGTTCGATTCCCAGAGAAAGCAAGAACTGACAAAATGTAAAATGTGTATCTTGAATGCAATGTAAGTCGCTTTGGATAAAAGCGTCTGCCAAATGCATAAATGTCATGTCACGCAATTGAATTTATATCATGCAATTGTGAGTTTACATCACGCAATTGTGAGTCCAAGTCTTCACAGTTTGAAAGTAGAGAATAAATGCATCTAAATCAATATTTGTGTATCAGTTGTTAACATTACAGAGAAACACATCTGGCATGTTTACATGTGGCTAGTCAACTTTCTGATTGGTTTTGTTGTTGGACGTGAAACGGTTTATTGGCCGTAACGGTTGGAATCTAGCAGCCAAATTAATGTGTATAACATACATATATATATTCTTATCATATCTGTAATATATTCTTAGACTAAAACACACCGTCCTTTGCTGTGGTCTGGTTCAGCGCGAATAAAATGAATGAAACCATTAAAGTTTTCATGTTTTGGTCAACACAGAAATACATTAATACATTTTAACATTAATAACGTAACTAGGAATAAAAGTTTTGGTTGCGTTTTGGTCACCATAGAAACACAAGCATACGTTCATAAAAATATTTATTTTGATAATAACATTAAATATTTACATAGACACATATACGCTGAGCGTCAACTGTATTTATAAAATATGTAAATAAATAAAAAAATATATATAAGTTTATTTGTGCCTCACGACAGTCGCAGAGGATTTGCGACATCTTATCAACGGTTTCAGTGATGACGCTCACCGGGCACCGCCGCCTGTGATTGGTCAGGCTGCCTCCTCTCGTCATCACTACACAGGAAGTGTGCTCCGTGAGAACCGTCGTGCCGCGCCGAGCATTTGAGTGATTTTGGTCAATCTGACCGATTAGAGGTGATTAATAGCGCTAACCGGCGATTCGTTCCCCGTGTGTTTGAGTCATGGTCGGGGTGAAGGTGATCGGGAATGACTCGGAGTTCCAGGCGGAGCTCAGCGGCGCCGGATCCAGGCTGACCGTGGTGAAGTTCACCATGAGCGGGTGAGTGAGTGTGTCTGTGTGAGTGTGTGTGTGTGTGTGTGAGAGGCCCCTGCAGGCGAACCCAACAGAACCGGCAACACACAGACACCCCCAACCGGGCACCGAGAGCCCGAACCGGGTCAGAACAGCACAGACAGACCCGCCACTCAGACACCAGACTCACCGGAGGACAAGAGCAGGACCAACACCGGCATGACTTAGCAAAACACACACACACACACACACACACACACACACACACACACACACACACACACACACACACACACACACACACACACACACACACACACACACACACACACTTGTTTTGGTTCGCTGTTGTCAACCGAACTTATTTGACCCAACATATTTACATGAACTCTGAGATTTTAAATTAATATATTAGTATTTTAACAACTCTTTCGCATGTGTTGATGGTCACATGACATGCAGGTAAACACATACAAAATTTAAGTAAATAACTATAAACTGTTTTTTATTATTAATAAATGTGTGTATTTTATGTTTATTTTAATTGTGCATTTTTATGATTGTTATTCATTAATTGTCTGTGTATTTATTTATTTTTAACTGTACATTTTATGATTGTTATTATTATTATTATTCATTTAATTGTCTGTATTTATTTTAATTGTGTATTTTTATGATCGTTATTATTATTATTCATTTACCTGTCTGTATTTATTTTGTGTATTTGTATGATTGTTATTATTATTATTCATTTAATTGTCTGTATTTATGCATTTTAATTGTGTATTTTTATGATTGTTATTATTATTATTAATTTAATTGTCTGTATTTATTTAATTGTGTATTTTATGAATGTTATTATTAATTTAATTGTCTGTATTTATTTTAATTGTGTATTTTTATGATTGTTATTATTATTATTAATTTAATTGTCTGTATTTATTTATTTTAATTGTGTATTTTATGAATGTTATTATTAATTTAATTGTCTGTATTTATTTTAATTGTGTATTTTATGAATGTGATTTTTATTTATTAATTTAATTGTCTGTATTTATTTTAATTGTGTATGTTTATGATTGCTATTATTAATTGTCTATTTATTTATTTTAATTGTGCATTATTATGATTGTTATTATTAATTAATGAATTGATTTAACGGCTCCATGTAATATCTAGGGGAAGAAATGTTCATTTATAAATGTATTTTTAATGTAATTTGATGCTGTTTTCTCATGATGTTTTTAATCAATCACAGATTTAAAGTCACCATCAGTTCTTATTTTTTAATGGGATACTGCAGTGTTTATTATTTTTATTTACATTTCTCTGATGACGGGGGCGGGGCCACCTGTCACTCACATGAGATCCACCAATAGCAAACCACAACCATCCAATCAAATCCCCAGGACAATATCAAGCCCCGCCCTACATCTGTTCTTGTTTGCAAAGCGTGTCACTCGTATGAGATGATGATGTTTAACCGATGATGTTTCTCTTTGTCCAGGTGCCGTCCGTGTGTCAGAATAGCTCCAGCGTTCAACATGTTGAGCAACAAATACCCTCAGGTTGTGTTTCTAGAGGTGGATGTGCACGTCTGTCAGGTGAGAGCGCTTCATTTACACATTGATGAGCAGCTTAAATCTCCTGACATCTGCATTTACACTATACATTTGGCCACAGCATTGAAACAGGGTCACGTGAACCATGTGACGTAAACACATCTATTCCAGGATCCCGTCAAAATAAGAGTTCGGTTTAACTCACTAATGTACAGTAGAATATAGCGTCTCAATGTGATAATAATACTAACACTAATAATAATAATACAATATTTTTTTAAAGGAATAATTCATTTTTCCTCCATGTTTTATGTATTATTTAATTTCATATGATTAAAAGATCAATTTAATTCATGTTTTATGCCTTCATTTGATTGCCATAAAAAACATTCTGGGAAAAAAAATTATTTCATAGAATTTTAAAATGATAAAATAATTAATACATTGTTGTTTTTATGAATTCAATTAATTAGACATGCTTTTTGATTACTAAAATTAAATTTAACCATTAAAATAGTCACAAAAAAAGAAAGGGTTGGGGGACCAGGATCCAGAAAAATTTTAATGTAAAAAAATATATAAATATATAATTTTTTTTAATTTAAAAAATGAAAACGGAAAAGACGCAATGTGTAAAAAAACAGACTTTGCCATAAAAATTCTGGGGGAAAAGTAATTTCATAGAATTATAAAATAATTAATAAATTGTTGTTTTTATGAATTCAATTAATTAGACATGCTTTTTTACTATTAAAATTTAATTTAAGAAAAATCCAGAAAACATAAAACAGAGAAAACACAGTTTGATAGAAATAAAACAGACTTTGGGGAAAAAATTACATGTATTTCATAGGTTTTTAAAAAAAAAAAAAACTTGTAATAATTTGTTGTTAAATTGTATAAGTTTCATGATTTCAATTAATTAGACATGCTTTTTGATTACTAAAACTTAATTTAACCATTAAAATAGTCACAAAAAAGAAAAGGTTGGGGAACAGAACAATTTTAATGGAAAAAAATATATAAATATATATTTTTTTATTTTTTTAAAAATGAAAACGGAAAAGACGGAATTTGTAAACAAACAAAAAACAGACTATGCCATAAAAATTCAGGGGAAAAAAATCATTTCATAGAATTATAAAATTATAAAAGAATTAATAAATTGTTGTTTTTATGAATTCAATTAATTAGACATGTTTTTTTTATTATTAATTTAATTTAAGAAAAATCCATAAAACAGAGAAAACAGTTTGATAGAAATAAAACAGAATTTTTGGCCGGAAAAATAGTATTTCATAGGAATTTTTAATAAATTGTTGTTAAATTGTATAAGTTTCATGATGTCAATCAATTTTCAATGCTTTTTGATCACTACATTTACATTTATGCATTTGGCAGACTTATTACACTTATTACCGGGACAATCCCCTGGAGCATCATGGAGTAAAGTGCCTTACTCAGGGACAAGATCACTGGTGGTGACGCTGGGATCGAACCAGCAACCTTCTGCATATCAGTTCAGTGGTTTAGCCCACTGGACCACCATCACTAAAACCTAATTAACCATTAAAATAGTCCAAAGACGGAATTAACAAAAAATAAAAAATAAAACAGACTTTGGGAAGAAATCAAATGTATTTCACAGGCCCCTAACAAAAACTGGAGGAAGATGGGTTATGTAAAACTATACTCACACTTAAAATATTAATTAATATTAATAAAAAGGATACTCCACATAATTTGCATTCGGTCGCTGCCTTTAATTAAAGGGTTAGTTCACCCAAAAATGAAAATTCCGTCATTAATTCCTCACCCTCATGTCGTTGGACACCCGTCAGACCTCCGTTCATCTTCAGACACAAATGAAGATATTTTAGTGTAAATCTGATGCTCTGAAAGGCCTCCATTGGCTCAATGGCACGGTTCACTCTCAAGACCCTTAAAAGACACTAAAGACGTCGATACAAAGTCCATCTCACTACAGTGGTTCTACAATAACTTTATGAAGCGACGAGAATAGTTTTTGTGCGCAAAAAAACCCTAAATAACGACTTACATAGTGATGACGATTTCAAAACACGGCCTCATGAAGCTTCGAAGCGTTATGAATCAGTGAGTCAATTCAGCAGTTTGAATCGCCAAATTTCAGCAGTTTGACACGCGATCCGAATCATGAATCGACTCACTGATTCATAACGCTCCAAACCGCTGAATCGACTCACTGATTCATAACGCTTCGAAGCTTCATGAGGCCGTGTTTTGAAATCGTCATCACTATGTAAGTCGTTATTTAGGGTTTTTTTGCGCACAAAAACTATTCTCGTCGCTTCATAAAGTTATTGTAGAGCCACTGTAGTGAGATGGACTTTGTAACGACGTCTTTAGTGTCTTTTAAGGGTCTTGAGAGTGTAAAGTTGAGCCAATGGAGGCCTTTCAGAGCATCAGATTTACACTAAAATATCTTCATTTGTGTCTGAAGATGAACGGAGGTCTGACGGGTGTCCAACGACATGAGGGTGAGGAATTAATGACAGAATTTACATTTTTGTGTGAACTAACACTTTAAGTTTAACTAGTCATTTCAACCTTAAACTAACGTGTAAGTTGTATAGTAGTAAGTCAGAGTAATGTAAAAGCATGACTGATCATTGTTTCGAGTGCGGTTTAAGTGTTTTATTCCCCGTCTCTTAGGCAACAGCTGCAGCCAATAACATCTCAGCAACGCCGACGTTCCTGTTTTTCCGAAACAAAGTGCGGGTGGACCAGTATCAGGGCGCGGACGCTTCCGGGCTGGAAGAGAAGATCAAACAGCATGTGGAGAACGACCCCGGGAGCAACGAAGACTCGGATATTCCCAAAGGCTACGTGAGTGCACTGGGCTTCCTCGGCCACTGTTCATTTCCTTGACCAATCATTTTCCTCAACCACCTTTTTTCACTGACGAAAACTGGACGATAACTAAATAAAAACTAGTGTTGGATGACAAAAACTATGACGAAAATCAACGGTCATTTTCGCAATAGAGTGCCGAAGTAATGACGTCACTTTGTAGGCCAACCCGGAAGTTAGCGGCGCATGGGTTCCCTCGATCAAAAAGCCATTCATTTTCCCCATAGACTTTTGGAAAATCGCACAAAATAAGATCTGTGTTCAACAAAGAGTTATGACCCTTACACGTTTTGTCTACCAAGATAATCTTTACAAGTTAATCCAAAATGTATACATTTTGAAGCCTAAATAAAGCCGTCAGATATAAAATGCTAACGGTAGGCTATAAACGGACCATGGTCGCGGATCAACGTTATCATCAAGCTTCCTCAAACTTTATTTAAAAGCACGCTCGCTCATTATGATCTGCGCTGTGTATGAACACTTATCCACTTTTTCATGAGAAATATTGCCCATTCGTTTTTTCCAAAAATGTTAGAAACTAATTTTGTCTATGCGTGCCTCTCTGAGATTGATCTTTTGTTAATGTTTTTTCAGACAATATGATTATCACTGTGATAACATTAAATGACATGAAACACAACCCAGTCTCTTTTTGTTAAATGCAAGTTTATGTATGATCAATAATACAAAACGAATAATAAGCTACACATGAAATAAAGCAAACAATTCAGTCAAACATTCAAAGTCAGTGCTAGTCGGCTAACTTACAACGGTAACGTACAGTTATAGCCTAAAAATAAACAAGTAATGAAACTTCACTTTGTCCTCAGCCTAAACGATTTGCCAGGGAACAAATTATAGATCCATGAGAGCAAATATGGGCCGTTAAATCTCCACAAGACTAATTACAGCTGGAGACGCCACAGAGACATCAGAGCCAGCGGCAGAAGGACTAACGTTAGCCGAGGAAAGTCAACTCTCGCCGGCTAAACAAGCGCCGCTGATCCACTGGAGCTCACAACTCCGACAACACCAGATAAAATGTTAAAATAGGCACTCTTCTTATAAATAAACCACAGATTTGAGCTTTAAACAACTACGTTATCGACTGAAAAAGTCTTAAAACTACGTTTTGTCACACATTAACAGTAGATTTTAACACAAAAAGACGTGTAAACACAGCCCATGTCAGCCATTTCTCAACGAGACGAACATGTGAAGAGAGTAAACTCCAAATGTTCAAGCATCCAACTTTGCGCGAATAGCGCGATTTATTCACGCCACATAAGTTCTTCATTCGGCTGAAACGCGGGCTAGTGAGAGATTGCCTGTTTGTCACGATGACGTCTAAAGTCCCCGCCAAAGGATGTAGTCCCTTTTAGCAACTTGTTAGCAACCATCGTTTTTAAGACACAATAAAGTTTAAAAAAATCACAAGCAGGTTTTAACTAATGTGTTTTATGTCATAGATCAAAACGTGAAAATATTTAGAGGCTTTGTTAACCACAGACCTTATTTCAGGCGATTTAGCAAAAACCCATTCAAAAAACCCATAGACTTTAGGGCGAGGGAACCGGAAGGGCTAAAATGCTAACTCACTTCTGCGTTTTGGGCCTACAAAGTGACGTCATTACTTCGGCACTCTATAACACACATTTATGCCAGGCAATTGTTTATGAACTAATGCTGATGAATAATGACAGTGTTTCCTTTACGATGTTTATATAGTAATATGTTTTAGACGGTTGTAACAACACATATTTTATCTCCTCATCTGAACTTGAAGCATTCTGCAACTGCTATAGTGCAGACATTTCAAAATAAGAGTCCTGGTGTATTTAGAGCTTGTTTATCATTAAAAGTCACGCATTATATATTAGTTTTTTGGTTACACAATAAATTATATTTAATTTAATTCCCATTTAATTCATAGTCAGGAGGAAAGACCAGTATTTGACACATTCAATAAAGTATCAGGGTTATAATAGTTCACTAAAACACATTTTTTTATTTGAAAGTAAATAAATGTTAACTGAAATTAAAAAATAAATAAACAAACTTATTTGAAGCTTTAGCTTTACCTGATATGGCCTACTGACTAAAATAGAAATACAAAGTTATAAAAACTATATAGATGTTTTTTTAAAAAAACAAACAAAAGTGAATTGAGCTCTTTCGTGTATTTTTTATGTCAAAAACACAATGATGTCAAAATGTCAGTTCTAGTGACAGTCGGTTATGTGATGCTTAAATACTTAATGTATTACAATTGAACTAAACTCATTAGATTTTAGGAGACTCAATCTACTGTAGATCTAGTGGACTAAAATCTTATGATATTTAGTCGACTAAAACTAAAAACAATTCAGGTGACTAAAATATGACTAAAACTAAATGGCATTTTAGTCAAAAGACTATGACTAAAACTAAATCAAAATTTGCTGTCAAAATGAACACTGTCCTCGGGCTCCTGTCACTCGTGTGTGTGTGTGTGTGTGTGTGTGTGTGTGTGTGTTCAGATGGACCTGATGCCGTTTGTCAGTAAAGCGGGCTGTGAGTGTCTCAATGAGAGCGACGACTGGGGCTTTGACAACTGCCTGATCAAGGACTCGTCCTACCTGGAGTCCGACTGTGATGAACAGGTGAACATCAGCTTCCACTTACTAACCACAGTCAACTAATACATGTTACATGTGCTTTAGTGTTTCATTAAGATTTGAGTTTATGAATTATTATTTGTTAATTACAAATGTTCAGGTTGAAGATGGTTTATAACGGCACAATCCAACAGTGCAGTGTTATTATTAAAGTTTTCATTCATATTTTGAATACATTTTCAGTTTTAATTTTAATATTATTAAGTAATTTTCAGTTTTAATTTTAATATTATTAAGTAATTATTTTGTCAGTTATGAATATTTTAAGTTTATTTAAATTTATTTTCACATGTTCAGCTTTCCTTTAATTTTAGTTTGATTATTATTTGTTTTAGTATTATTTTAAAATAGTGTTATTTATATTCTATTGTAGTTTTCATGAATATTATACATTTATTTTCAAATTTTCAGCTTATTAATTTTATGATGTATTATTTAATTTATATTAATCTATTCAATGTTTGGGAACAGTTTTTAATTTAGTATTATTTATATACTATTCTAGTTTTCATGAATATTTTTTTAATTTAATTTTAATTTGATAAATGATTATTAATGAATTATTAATTTATATTAATCTATTCAGTGTTTAGGAACAGTTTTTAATTTAGTATTATTTATATACTATTCTAGTTGTCATGAATATTTTTTTTATTTTATTTTGATGAATTATTATTCATATTATTATTTATGAATTATTTAATTTATATTGATCCGTTATGTTTAGGAAAAGTTTTTAATTTAGTATTATTTATATACTATTCTAGTTGTCATGAATATTTTTTTTATTTAATTTTAATTTGATTAATTATTATTCATATTATTATTTATGAATTATTTAATTTATATCCATCCAATGTTTAGGAACAGTTTTATTTTAACGTTGTTTAAATACTATTATAGTTTTCATTCATATTTTTAATTATCTTTTATTTTTATGTTTTCAGTTTTCATTTTACCTGGACTTGATTAATAATTATTATTTATTTTATATCCATCCATGCATTCAATGTTTAGGAACAGTTTTTATTTTAATATTTATATACATTTCTAGTTTTAATTTTAATTTTATTTAGTTAATTACTAATAATATTAACGATAATCAATTTTGTTTCTATTCTATTATACTTTTCATGAATATTTTAAAATAATTTAAATGTATTTTCACATTTTCTGCTTTCATTTTAGTTTGATTAAAAATATTTTATTTTATTATTATTATTATTTATTAATTATTTAATTTATAAATATACTTTCGATGGTTAGGGACCGTTTTATTTTAGTATTTATATACTATTATATATTGTATATTTTCAGTTTTCATTTTAATGTGATTTTTCATGTTTTTCTTCTTAATATTACTATTTAGGTTTTACTAATTGTTATTGTATTTATTTCCAGTAATTTCCGAGCTCCAGTGTGTATTGTGTGTATTATGTTGGCGTATCCGCTGTGGGTTAAACTGAAAGTGAAACAGTGCTGGTGTTATTTGAGATGGGCTCTCGGTTACTGTGGGTGTGAGTTTCTCGAGCTCAGGCCGTGTGGGAATATGATCTGTAGTGTTGATCTCATGACTGATCGTTCTGCGTTTGTTTGCAGCTTCTCATCACAATCGCCTTCAATCAGCCGGTTAAACTCTTCTCTCTGAAGCTGCTGTCGGCTGAACTCAGTAAGACACACACACTCACTCACTCACTCACTCACTCACTCACTCACTCTCTCGTTCCAGTAATGAAACAAGTGAAGTCTTAATGAGTGAGTCATTGAATCATTCACTCAAGAGATTCACTCAAAAACAGATTCATCCAGTAATGAAACAATTGAAGTCTTAATGAGTGAGTCATTGAATCATTCACTCAAGAGATTCACTCAAAAACAGATTCATCCAGTAATGAAACAATTGAAGTCTTAATGAGTGAGTCATTGAATCATTCACTCAAGAGATTCACTCAAAAACAGATTCATCCAGTAATGAAACAATTGAAGTCTTAATGAGCGAGTCATTGAATCATTCACTCGAGAGATTCACTCAAAAACAGATTCATCCAGTAATGAAACAATTTAAGTCTTAATGAGTGAGTCATTGAATCATTCACTCAAGAGATTCACTCAAAAACAGATTCATCCAGTAATGAAACAAGTGAAGTCTTTATGAGTGAGTCATTGAATCATTCACTCAAGAGATTTTTTCAAAAACGCTGATTCATCCAGTAATGAAACAAGTGAAGTCTTTATGAGTGAGTCATTGAATCATGCACTCAAGAGATTTGTTCAAAAACGCTGATTCATCCAGTAATGAAACAAGTGAAGTCTACATGAGTGAGTCATTGAATCATTCACTCAAGAGATTCACTCAAAAACGCTGATTCATCCAGTAATGAAACAAGTGAAGTCTACATGAGTGAGTCATTGAATCATTCACTCAAGAGATTTGTTCAAAAACAGATTCATCCAGTAATGAAACAATTGAAGTCTTTATGAGTGAGTCATTGAATCATTCACTCGAGAGATTTGTTCAAAAACACTGATTCATCCAGTAATGAAACAAGTGGAGTCTTTATGAGTGAGTCATTGAATCATTCATTCAAGAGATTTGTTCAAAAACGCTGATTCATCCAGTAATGAAACAATTGAAGTCTTTATGAGTGAGTCATTGAATCATTCATTCAAGAGATTCACTCAAAAACGCTGATTCATCCAGTAATGAAACAATTGAAGTCTTTATGAGTGAGTCATTGAATCATTCATTCAAGAGATTCACTCAAAAACGCTGATTCATCCAGTAATGAAACAAGTGAAGTCTTTGAGTGAGTCATTGAATCATTCACTCAAGAGATTCACTCAAAAACGCTGATTCATCCAGTAATGAAACAAGTGAAGTCTTTGAGTGAGTCATTGAATCATTCACTCAAGAGATTCACTCAAAAACGCTGATTCATCCAGTAATGAAACAAGTGAAGTCTTTGAGTGAGTCATTGAATCATTCACTCGAGAGATTTGTTCAAAAACGCTGATTCATCCAGTAATGAAACAATTAAAGTCTACATGAGTGAGTCATTGAAGTGCTAGATCTGTGATATAAACGCTGTATTCTCTCTTCGTGTGTTTTCAGCTCAGGCCCCAAAGAGTGTGAAGATCTTCATTAATCTGCCTCGGTCCATGGGTTTCGATGACGCGGAGAGAAGTGAAGCGACGCAGGCTCTGGATCTGTCAGAGGAAGACTACAAAGACGACGGACTCATCCCGCTCCGATACGTCAAGTTCCAGAACGTCAACAGCGTGACTGTATGTGCACTTACTCTCCATTCAACAGTTCATCTCTACTATATAGCTCATTACATATTAAAAAACAACATTGATTAATTAACACCAGGGCTTTGAACCGGTTCAAGGAACGAAAACGAAAACCGGAAACGAACGAAATTTTAAGAGGAACGAAAACGAAATCAAAATCAATTTGAATCGTTCTGAACAGAAACGTTAATTTGAAATGACCATTAACCGGTTAATAACGTTATTTTATCGCTCTCTTTAATATTTTAATTTGGCAGTGACCAATCATGAATAGAGTTACAGCATGTGCGTTGACGGATCAAGCGTGAGTGAAATGTCATCTATGAATCTGCCGGTAACGCGAGTCAGTGTGAGCGCGCATTTACATGCCTTCAGTACATTTCTTTCCCCGCTGAGGTCATCAATGAAAGCGCAGGTATTGGAGGACAATCTTTTCGTACGTTTAAATAAGCAGTACGGACTTTAAGCTCAAATAGTCTGATTTAGGCTAGTGGTGCAACGGATCACAAAACTCACGGTTCGGATCACACTACGGATCATGAGTCACGGATCAGATCATTTTTCGGATCAGAATAAAAGGGGGAGGAGACTATTTTTATTTGCTTTCCATTTATTACATGAAAACTTTTGGTGTTAACATAACCTATATGGTTTATATATGGAACTTTTGGTGTTAACAAAAATAAAATAAATAAATAACCATCTGAATAAATCAAATTTGACTAAAAACAACCTGAGATGTGAAAATGGGCCTGATCAAGTTGTTTTTTTTATTTTTTTTATAAAGATTAGGATGTCAACATTCTCAGGGGAGAGAGTAAACCTCTCACACTTGTCAGCATTGCAATTCTCTTTGTAGGCCTATACACTATTTAATAGATTAAACAACGTTTTATTGAATTCATTACTTTATATTTATATAGCCTAATACCTACTTTAGATGTATATGTTACGTTGCTCATGCAAGTTGCAAAACAGACAATAGACTATGTTAAAATAACAAACATTTTAAATTAAAACTTTTTCTTTCGTTTTTAAATCTTTTTACAAGAAATCCTGCAGGTCATAAAGAACTTGTTTTTCCACCTCCAAGAAAGGACGAGTGCTCTCCATTATTTCTCCTTGTTTACTTAAAGGCTTTACTTAACTCAAGGCAAAAAGCCGTGTGTTGACTTTGAAACAGAATAGACTTTACATTATATGTATCTGTGGTGGAATTACTAGATTTTCGCATCGATACATGTTTGTTTTAATGCGGATGCGCTGTCACTTTAATTCAGCGCCAGCACATCAAACAATACGTCCCCTTGGAATTATAAGGTTCTATCTGACGTTTTTGTCAAAATTTAGTTAATCACATATTCTTATTCAGTGACAACTTATTTACATTATGGGATGGTTTTTTTTTAAAGTTGTGTACATTTTGGGACTTTTTATTGAAAAGCAAAAAGGTTCTATCTACAAAGTCGAACTCTGACTTGGCTCTATAAGGTTCTATCTGCGTGAGCCAATCAGCACTTCGAAAGCACATAAGAGGACCAATCAGGATCAACTTTATAGGTCGTGTCGCCGGCTTTTTACTTGACAGGAAAGATCGCAGACACACAATATCTGTGAGAATTATGGCACACAACGCAAAGTTTTTAAGAAACCTCAAGATCGACAATTTTATTGACGATCTTGTCAAGGACAGCAGCCCGAATTCCAGGCATCATATAGTCAGTGAATCATTTTTCAATGATTATTAAACTTTATGAATTAATTTGCTGAAGCATGTCTGTTTTCTTGCAGTTTTAAAAGTCTTAAAAGGTCAAATAGTCAACAGTTTAATTGATGGGGTCTTAATTACAACAATAAATGTTAGCATGTTATTTCAGCCATACTGATGTCTAGAGAGAAAGCCATTTTACCTGGCCCACTTTAGGTGGAATAAAATCCTGCTCAGATGTATTACAGTAGCTGCTTTCTGTCTAAACAAAAGAAAGATGAACAATTTCTGCAATAATGTGTTTAATTACCCACCAAATTGGTACCAAAAATTAACATCTGCACTGGACAAAATATTTAGACCTACCTTGCTTAATTTGATATGTCCTAAATACATGGAAGTACTAAAAATATGAAATAAATGTCATAGAAAGGATAACATTTTACTTTCCAACACATGTTGAGACATTGTTACAACATTATTTTTATATTTAATGTTCAAATAATGTTTTGGCAGACAGAACCTTATAATTCTAAGCAAAAAGTGTGTTTTTAGAATTAGAAGGTTCTATCTGCATTTGACCCATTCCAAAAATCCCCATTTACAATTTTGAGAGGATTTTGATATTGTATATTTAGAATACATTTAGGGTCCCTGTTATTTTCATGTTTGAAAGAAACTTGTTCCCCATATAAATTTTCCTATATGTAATGCAAAAACTTTGAAGCTCAATATCTCAAAACTGCTCAGAACGCAGATAGAACCTTATAATTCCAAGGGGACAATAGACTCATGCTGCGTTCACACCAAACGCGAATTGAGCGTCAAAATCGCGTCTACCGCGTCTAGTTTCACGCGCGTACATTTTGAATGCATTCGCGCGTCCGCAGAGAATTGGACGCGCGTAGAAATCGAGCGCTGGAAGCGAAATTGACGCGCGTTCAAGGCACTCCAGGAGAAATATGTCATAAAACACCTCTGCCTCTTTTCATTTTCATTAAACATATATATTAAGCATTAATAGCCACACAAATGTGGTCCAGGCAACTCCTACATTATCTTCACTACATGTATATTTAAATATCCTTAAAATATAAAGTTATGAAACTTCTCTTTGCCCTCAGTCAAAACGATTTGGCAGACAACAAATTATATATTCATGAGAGCAAAGCTCGGCCGTTAGATCTACACAAGACGAACCACTACAGGACATCAGAGCCAGCGGCAGACGCCAGAAGGACTGGCCGAGGAAAGGCTGCCTTCGCCGGGGTTATGAGCAGTGATTGCCCGGTGATAGCCTGGATCTCACAACTCCAAAAACACAAGATCATTTTTTTTAAATAGGCGCTCTCTTTATAAATAAACCACAGATTTGAGCTTTAAACAATTACATTCCCACCTGAAAACGTCTTAAAACTACATTTTGTGACACAATAGTACTGGTTTTAATTTATGCAAGGTTTCTCATACACGTCACTTTACCACGTGACAGCAGCGAGCAGGCTCCTGATTGGTTAACGTGGCGCGAATTGACGCCAAAGTTAAAATTTTTCAACTCGGGTGTCAGACGCGAATTCGCTTCAAATGCGTGAATGCACAAAAGCACCATTCACGTGTAACGCGCGTATCGCGCAAGACGCTCAATTCGCGCGAACTGGACGCGCGAATGAGGCGGATTCGCGTCCTTCGCGCCGCGTGTAACGTGCCTCCCGCGCCGCGGGACCTCCAGACGCGCGTCAACGCGCCTTTCCATTGACTTAACATTGAAATCAGTCGCGCCAGACGCTCAATTCGCGTTTGGTGTGAACGCAGCATCAGTGCGGAAACGATCGCAGCACAGCTGTATGGCCACGCGCTTCTGGAACGCACTGACGGACAGCATCCGCGTGCAGTGAAAGCTGTATCCGTTAACAAGGGTACGGAAAAAATACGCACCGCAAACGCACGGCAAACGGAGTGTGTGTGAAACGGGCGTCAGCAGGTGCCATATGCTCGATGTATGCGCCACTTATACGGCTTTCTCGTGCCACAGTGCCTACATACTGTCACAGTTTTCAGAACGCCTTCTTCCGTCATCATTATATTTTACGGGGAAGGCAAAATGCTCCCGTACACGCGATTTGAATAATGCGGGAGGCTTTTCAAGTTCTTCTACTTCTCCGCGAGCCACTGTTGACTGATGAACATGCCTTGTTCACGTGAACACATGTGTTTCTCTGAAACTCAGCATCGAGTTTAAAGGAACGAGATCACTTAAAAAGCAATATCGATCTTTTAGTCTGCGATCGCTAAACAATTCAGATTAATCCACAAGTAAAAAAAAAAGCGCGAGTAAAGTAAAATAAATCCGCGGGTCACGTGCTGTTTTTATTTCATCTAGATGTGGTTTTAACTCTTAGAGGTGTTCATTTTACTTAGAGGTGTTTTTACTTAGATGTGAACCTTAACCTTTTATTCCTAGATGTGTATCACTTGTTAACATTGAACTATTAACATTGAACATGTTTTTGTACTAATCATTATTAAAGAAATGTAACCAAGCTTTTAGAAATGCATATATTAAGTGCAGGAACATATTGTTCTGAGTGATAGAGTACTCTGTTGCAAGGAAGCTGGGTAGTGCAAGAGGTCAAGATGACATATCGTACTTTACAAGTATGTGCGCGGCTGCAATTAGACTAGGAATAGACAGGATACGTGAAAATAATGTAGCTTAAGAACAGGAACTTCTGCAGACATGGGTAGTGTGATGTCTAGTTAGAATTTATGCTGAACAGGGGTTTTGAATAAAGATGTTTCCTTTTAAGGCAAACAAGATTGGATGCAACCCACTCAGGATGTATGAAGGGTATATAATGTAACCCCGGAGAGCCAACTTTGCCCTTCTCATGACAGACATTCTCTGTATGTGAACTGCCTATTTCTTGCAAGAAATAAAATCATGTTTGATACTTTGACTTTTCAAAGGTTTGGATTTGTATTCCTCCCTCCTCATTTTTCGAATAGAATTATTTCCACGACAGTGCCGAACCGTGGGTCGTGATCCGTACGGATCAACCGTGATCCGTTACACCCCTAATTTAGGCTAGTTTATGGATTTCGTTTAAGCCTATCCAAGTAGGTTACTAGCAAACATTTTTCCTATAGTCTTTCAGATTGCCAATACAGCTCAATGTTTTCTATATAGACGGCTGATGCTTCGTATTAAATGCTATGTTATATTGCATTAAATGATCAAGCTTTATTAGCTGACTGAGTTTGATTATGGGATGCAGTGTTGCGCAGTGTTTGCTTTGAAAAAACCAGTTGACAGTTTATTAAAAGAGCAATGGTTATCCAGTTTATTTATTCTTTATTCATGCAATTTTTAAAACAAGTCGTGTTGAAAAAATAGTTATGTACAAAGAATGTTCTCACTCTTCTGAAAAGAATAGGCATATAGAGCCACTTTCTGCTCCATTAAAACAGGTCAATATTTGTCCCGCTGTTTATGCTTTGTAATTAATGCATGTATTTCTGTTGTGGTTTTAAAATAAATATTCAAGTTTAATTATCATGCGTTATATTATTATTGAGTGAAAATAAGTCTTTATTTATACATATTTGTTTAGGCTAAATTAAAATAACGTTATTAACCTTTATTTTTTCATATCAAACCGTTTTCGGAACAGTAATGTTTAATGAGGAACGCAAAAACGGAAACGTTAAAATATCGATTCTGCGAACCGATTGATATTTTTTTCCGTTTTTAAGCCCTGATTAAAACAAATAAAAATATTGATGAAATATATGAATTAAATCTAATTTCAACATATTAAAATACACTTGGCATTCCTTAGTGTCGAAATTTCCTCATCAATAAAATCTGAACATCATTTTTCAACTTTTGTAAAAAATAGTCCATCTTATTTAAAGGGACAGTTCACCCAAAAATTTAAATTGTCATCATTTACACATCCTCAAGTCTAAAGTTCTTTGGTCTGTTGAATATAAAAATGTTTTTTGAAGAATGTTAGTCTCATTGGGGGTTAACTATCCCTTTAATAATTATGGTATTTTGGCCCCCTTGTGGTTTAAAAACATTGTGAAATGCAACCATTTTCCATAGTGTTTGATTAAAGGTTCCTCCTGTGTTTATTTTCAGCTATTTATCAAGTCAAACCAAGGAGACGAGGAGACGACAAAAGTGAACTATTTGACATTTATCGGCACTCCTGTCCAGGCGACAAACATGAACGACTTCAAACGGGTGAGGAAATATTAATAAACAATAATATCATTGCCCACTTTCCCACCATTCAATCAAATCCTGATGAATCCCCGGAACACATTTTGAAGTGTAAATGTTATCAGCGATGATGGAAGTTAAATGTGCTGCGCTTGATGTTTGGTGTGTCAAATGCAGGTTGTGGGTAAGAAGGGAGAAAGCCACTGAAGAGGAAAAGACGACACGACATATTGCTGCAATCTCTCCACGGGCGTCTCTCTCCGCCAACATGACTGGGCAAAATCAACACACACACACACACACACACACAGCGGAGCGCTGGATACGTCCCTCGGCTCGCCATCAGAAGGAGAGAGAGCGAGAGAGAGAAGACACAGCGTTGTCTCAATGAGGCCGTGTATCACAAATCATTTTTATCTGAAAACCTCCTGAAAATGTTCCTGTAAATAAAGTCGATCCTTTTTCAAAGGCATGTGGCTTCTGTCTATCTGTCCTGCTCAAACTGTTGCCTTTTCATCATTACACACTCATTTAAATGCATTTTTCTTGGAAATAATGCGCTGTTGTTCTTGATCCGGCCGCTGGGTGGCAGCAGACGCCATGTAATCAGCGCGTGTCCGCGCCTGCGGGAGCGCGTCTGGAGCGCGTTCCTGTGAGAGGAGCTCCGCTATTTAAAAACGAAACGAAAATGTACAGGTTTATTGATAGATTCAAAGCAAAACTCATCGCGTTTGGTTGGAATATCATCCTTACATTTGTTTAAATCATAATTTGAAAGAAACACGAAATGGGGACAATTTACAATCATTTAAAATTAAAATGATAATTTACAGGCCCATAATGAAGACATTTGAATAACGGCGTGTTTTCACGACAGAACAAATAACATTTCCTTGCATAAAACATACATTTTGTATTTTAAATACAATAAACGAGGTTTTGTTGTTGTGGGAAATAGATGTCGTTTTTGGTCCTCAAACGCAACGTGTTTTAAATCGGTGTTTCTGCTAAATATTTAGTTCGAGCAAATATTTATTATTAGGTGTTTACAGGGAAAAAAAATCTAACGTATGTGGCTGTTTAATTTATTTTCTATTTGTCATTGTTTATTAGCCTATTAAGAAACACTGCCATATTATAGCCTACATTTTCTATTAATAACAAAAACAAGACATTCAACACATTATTAATACATTTATTCAATTTCGGATTCTTGTGAAGCTTATTCTCTTAAATCGATCGAGATGAATAAATGAAAAAGGCGCGCATAAAACGCACTGTATTTAAATTACGCTTTATTTCACATTTTGTTATTAAATTATCACTATAATAATGATCCTAATATGGACACGATTTGTTTTATTTTTCCAATTTAATTTTCTACGCTATTGTTTTGGGGTTAATTTGTGAATATTTGTTAGACGCGATTGTTTTCTTTGGAAGATATATAATGATTGAGCATTAATGACACAAGAAAATACATTTATGCTCGTTTTAAAAAGGCTAAATAAAATGTTCAGTGTTTTTTTTAAACGGCTCGTTTTTTTCAAATAATCACACTTTTAAATTTAAAATAACGGACTTTTTTTTTTTTTTTAAACGTTCGTCAGGGAAAAAAACGAATTAGTCAACGCCTTTTTAATGGGTAAATTTGTAGTTTAAGCTTACACATGTTTACAATTTCATGTTCTAGAATTAAAACGTTTATATATTTTAATCCGTATGTTATAAATACAAGTGAACCATATAAAATACGACCCGTTTTCAGTATTCATGCGTTCACAGTGAATCATTTGAGACTTCGCCGGTCCATCTGAGGTTCATTTCTCTGTATAATAAACTCTGAGGTGTTTTGTCGCCATTTTGCTCTCCAATGTTCTGTAAAAGAGACTGAACTCACAGGCCTGACGATGTGAAGCCGAACTGAGATCCTGTGGTGGATGTTGAGCGCTTTAACAGACGCGAGCTCGGGTCAGATGGTTAAACAGGATGTTGGACGGCAATGAAACATGTTCAGTAATGTAATAAGTGCATGAAAGAGGCTTCAGTACTGCGTTAGCGGTCAGTGTAGAGCTGCTTTCTGGATCAGTAAAAACAGAACACTGAGTCAACAAAATGAACGACCGCAATACACTGGAGTCGAGATCAGACGCTTATGTTCCTCGTGTTTTTCATTAGGAAAGGTTTTTAGGAATTCGGATCACTGCTAGCTGACAGATGAAGCAGGTGTCGTCGTGTGAAATCGCACAATCTGTCTCAAAAACTGCATGACACACCCTAAAAAGAGCAAAAATAGAAGTCCGCTACTTTTTAAACCAATCAGAAACGTCAATCATTTAGCGATGCTGAAGTGCCGTTGGAACAGGCGGGATTTTTCTGTTTGAATTTAAACAAAATGGTTGCGGTTAACGGAATCTCGGCCACACAGGCCTGCATTATCCGTTTAAAGTTATACAGAACATATCATTTAGCATAATATACATAAATATAAGTAGATTTCATGTTAAAAACAACTGGAAAAACTGGATTTGTTCTCCAAGAAAATGTGAGTAAAATGTTTGTACCTGCAACACACAAAACTGGAATCAGAGTGCTTTACTGTGCCGTTGCTAAGGTGTTCTGAGTTGCTAAGCAGATGTTATGGACTTCTGAGTGGTTTTAAGAAAATGTTTCTGTGGTGTTTAGCTGGATTGTGTCCTTTCTGTAGCGTCGATGTGTTCATAGTGGGTTTTATCGCGTGGTGGTTTTTAACATGTTTCTAACCCATTGTTATGGTGTTCTGAGAGGATTTCGGTAGCCGTTGCTATGGTGTTCTTTTTGGGTTTGCTACAGTCACTATTGTTGTGTTTTGGGTGGTTGCCAGGCAGTTGCTAAGGTTTCTAAGCAGATGTTATGGACTTCTGAGTGATTTTACCAAACTGTTTCTGTGGTGTTTGGCTGGATTTTAACATGTTCAACTGTGGCGATGTGTTCATAGTGGGTTTTAGCACGTTTCTAACCCGTTGCTATGCTATGGAGTGGATTTAATTAACCGTTGCTATGGTTTTCTGTTTGGGTTTGCTACAGTCACTATTGTTGTGTTTTGGCCGGTTGCCAGGGCATTGCTATGCAGTTGCTGAGGCGTTCTGAATTGTTTTACTGCGTTGCTAAGGTTTTCTACATGGTTGCCAGAGCGTTGTTAGGTGGTTGCTTATTGTCCCAAGTCAAAAAAGGAGCCGAAGCAAAAATTGTACTTTCCCTGGCCACTGACCTGATGTCAGCAGAGAGTCTCTACATGTCTTTCATTCATTCATCACTTAAAAATACATCGCAGACATGAGCCTCCATCTCTCTCTCTCTCTTTCTCTCTTGTCGTCTGTCCATGTTTCTGTCAGGCACTGATCTCTGGTTGGCTGCCGTCTCTCTGCCTGGCACATTGTTCAGAAACACCACCTCCCCTTGAGTTCCTCCTCGATGGCACTGACGCTGGCCTACGGTTGGCACTGCTCTAGCTGAATGTGTGCCGCCTTTTGTTGCCCAGAGAACAGGCTGATCCTGGCACAGAGTTGCTCTCCTTTCACAACCCTCCTCCCCCCGATGCCCTGGAGTCAACTGGCATCATTCCACCAGACATCAGACCGCCCGCCAGTGCCCGCGTGCCCCCGCATGAGCTGGAATACTGGAGCGGATTGTGCCAGTTTAGGCCTGTGTGTTCTGCTACTACGGCACAACGTGCACGGCATTTAAAAAAAAATACATGACAAAAAATATCATATCACATCATCCTTTTTTCAGGAAGATCACAATTCACAATTTTATCCTGAATATTTGTTTTGGTTTTATGATGTCACTGAGCGGTACAGCAAAACGAATTTGCCTATTTTAAAATGTAACCTTATAAGGTAACAAATGATAAAAATTAGGGGTATCAAAAGATTAATCGCGAAGTTTGTGTTTACATAATATATATGTGTGTACTCTGTTAATTATTATTTATATATAAATACACACACATTCATGTATATATTTAAGAAATATTTGCATGTATATACATTTATATAATCTATAATATATATAAATATAAATGTTTTATATATAAAAATATTTTTTTCTTAAATATATACATGCTTGTGTGTGTATTTATATATAAATAATAATCAACAGAGTACACACACACATATATTATGTAAACACAAACTTTTATTTTGGTTGCGATTAATCGCGATTAATCTTTTGACAGCCCTAATAAAAATATAAAAAAGGTAACAAAATATAAAAGAAAAAATAATAATTTAGACCAAAGTAGGGATTGGGTGAAGATGAAAATCTTTATTATTTTATCTTTGTTAATAAAACGTAAGAACAAAGAAGCAAATTACAAAGACAATATAATAAATTGAATAAACACATTTTCAGCTATAGTATTAAACGAGTAGCATTCAAGTAAGACATTGAATAAACAAATGTAAAAATAAAACGTTACATAGACTTAAAGGCACAATATGTAAGATTTTTTAATGATTAAAATATCCAAAAGCCACGAGAACAGTGTTCTATATTTTGTTGACGTGTGTACTTGCATTATCCCGAATGTTTAAATCCAGTGATTTTAACCGTACTTCGCCTATCAATGACATCATCATACCCGCGTTACCCTCCGGTTTTATTTTGTAGAAACTAGGGCTGCACAATTAATCAAATTTGTAATCGTGATTTCAATTACGGATGCCAGAATTTTGTAATCGTTCAATAAAACGTAATCGCAATTACAAAAAAAAGTCCACTTATATTATTCTGTGCAGTTTTTTTTCTTTTTTTTTCTACAGGTTATCAATTAACAAGTTTTTTCCCCATTGTTTTTATTTTTAATATAACATTACAATTCCATGCATATTTTAACTTTTTTTTTTTAGCTAAAAGAAACCAAACCAATGTATATTTGGCTTTTGAGGCTTAATGCTATAGAATAATCGTAATTAATAATCGCAATTACAATTTCCAGGGAATAATCAACAATTATGATTTTTTTTTTGTCATAATCGTGCAACCCTAGTAGAAACCATGGATACACAAAAAAGGCTTTAATATATGATGTGTTTTATTAGTTTTATTAGATGAGATTATCGGCAGCGTTTTTTGAGAATTTTTTTGGCGTGTCTTTTGTGTTTACACCCAAGCCGAGTGAACGTTGCAAATTCAGTAGATGGCGCTCCCGGTACACAAGGTGGCGCTGCGGCACTTTACACTTCTGACACTCACTCGTCACACAGAAGAAGAAGAGAGACAGTATTTACATGTTTGTCAAAACCATTCACACACTTTTGCTAACTGGCAAGCAGCTTTAGCAGCTCATCTTCTTCTTTGTCTACTTACTTCCTCTTCGTCGTATCAATGTGTGCTCGGCAAGAGTGTTTTGTGCTTGAGTGGTGTTTTACTGTAACTTCAGGATCTCCAGGCTCGTGAACTAATGCGCAGATCTCATTGGTCGGAAAGTTTTTAAAGCGCCGCGTCAAAACAAAAAAACCCAAGGCGTTTTTTTTTTTTAATTTTGCTTTACGCTTGGCGTTTTTTGCGCGTCGGTTTGCACACTCACATGGGCGCCCTTTGTTTAGTCATATGGCGTTAAACACGCGCAAAATTCGTCCCGTTGTGAACAGGCCTTGATTGTTTAAATGGTGTTGTTGATTTACCGCACAGAGGGCCATGTTTTACCGCCTAATATGATTTTGCTCACTTCAGTATGAACAAGTGTGTCATAGTTCGCCGAGCGAACGCTTATGGTGCGCTCACACCAGACGCGAATGAAGCGAATAAATTGCGCTATTCGTGTGTAGTTGAACGCTTGAACATTTTGAGTTTACTCGCGTCATTCGCGCATGATATTCACTTCACAACAGACGCTAATTCGCATCAGTGTAGGGGCTTCTTTCAGCCGGCTCGTCTCGTTGTGAAATGGCTGACATGGATTGTTTTAAAATACGGTGAATAAGCTCAATTTGCCGGCTGTAGCTAGCTGTAGTCTCAATAGCCTATGTATAGCTCAAATTGAGTAAAGAGCGTTTTTTACAATTCACCAGACTGTCCGACCTCCTCACTCACTTTCTTCCAAGCAAGATCCTTTTTATTCCTGTTTCTATAAAGTATGAAGATGTATCGTACAGCTCCAGGTATCCACATATGATTGTTGTCACTACTAGAGCAAGCTCCTGATTGGTTAACGCGGCGCAAATATCCGCCAAAGTTCAGATTTTTCAACTTGCGCCATTCGCGCGAATCACAAGTCAAAATTCGTGCCATGTCATTCGCGTGAATGTCTATTCGCGTCTTTGTATTGAATAAACATAATATTGAATAGCTCCGCCCAATCAAGCCATCAAGACACGCCTTTGTTTTGAATAAACGCCCTCTAGTGGTGAACAATTACATACTGTGCCTTTAACATTAATGACAAATGCAGTGGGTTTATTAGGCTACTGTTACTTTAAGAGCTCATGCACAGATCTAATATAGAGACACGCATTCCAGTTTTCTCTGTTTATGAAGGTGTTTTATGTTGGGGATAAACTACTATGGAAGTCAATGGGCTCTTTGGCAGGAGATGTTAAACGTTTGGATTGAAATTAATTTGTCTGTAAATGGAAAATGCATTGCATTGTGGGGTGCAGTATTTTTCTAAAATGTCTCAGACAGTCTGCTAAAATTAATAAATCAATAAGGAGGATGTTACAAATTTTACTCAATTTGTTTGTAAATGGAAAATGCAAGTGTTCTTTGGTTGCATATTTTGTCAAACACAATATATAATCTGCATATTTAATGTGTACATTGCAAAGTATTCACATTTCTGTGTTTCCTTTGTTTACATGGATGTGTTCACGCAACGTACATTTCCTGACGTCTGTTAAATCACACAGGATATAAATTACAAAGAAAAGCAGCAGCAGCTCAACCTCACTTTAATAATATTAGAACAATGATAAATCCAGGAGTTTTTATTTGTACATGTGCAATTTATGCGCTTTAAAATTATTATTATTATAAATATTTTTTTGTCAAAGTGTATATTTTTGTTTGTTTAGAAATGGATGTTATATCTAATACAGAAAATAAACAATAAAGGCAAATAAATGAATTTAAAATCGGCATAATTTAACCCTAAAGCCATCTTTTGGACAAATGAGGGCAAAATCTTTTTTTTTTTTATACTTTCCTTAATCTGAGTGTTACAAGACTTGGCTACTTTTACTAAGTTTGCCACCTGAACACACACACACACACACACACACACACACACACACACTCACACTCACACTCACACACACACACACACACACACACACACACACACACAAAGAAATTGACTCGATTCTATAATGTTAAGTGCTTGAAAAAAAAAAGTCCTTAATCCCGCCTTCGTGGACAAAAATGGGCACCAATGGGAAAACTGTAATTCTAAGCATATTTTTATTTTATTTGTCCAATAAAAATACATAAACCCTACACAATGCAGATCATACATACACACAAAGGAAGGAGTGAGCCTATACAACATTCTAAATGTGGAAAACACTCACACACACACACACACACACACACACTTAAACACACACATCCACAAAAGCATTGCATTGAAAGCCATTGAATGAGCCAATAACCGAGTGAGTTTTAGTTTTTATTTTTGTCAAATAAAAAACAGTCATTCACACATAAACAAACAAATAAATTAAATGAGCCAATGACTGGGCAATTAAAAAAAAATAGTTAAAACATTGGTTTACAGAGTTCAGCCCATATGCAGCCATTGAGTTCTATTGCCATCTACTGGCTATTGATATTGTAGCTTTAAAAAGAAATTAAAACCATCATAGGTCACCAGATGTCAGCACATTTTTAGGTTTTGGCTCTCTGGACTTGCTGATATGTTTTTTTATTTTATTTTTTTTATTTTTTTTATTTCTGAAGTTAAAGAAATATTAAATACAACATAAAAATAAGCATATTTTACATTAAAATATGGTACATTTAGAGGTAAATAAATTCATTAATACCCCAAAAATCACAAAAAAAAGGCATAAATTGATAGAATTTATTTGATCAAAGATGGTGATATAACATTTTGGAATCACACTTGTGACCTTTGTGCCAAAATGTGTCCACGAGGGCGGGATTAAAGGCTGTTATGAAAGGGTGGCTTGAGGGTTAAATAAATAATATTATTAGTTACATTTCGAATTAGCTTTTATTTTTATATATTTACATCTAATGTTAAATCTAGTTTATTTTTAGTCATTTTATCATGTGCTTTTGTAATTTCTAAAAGTTTTGTTTATGTATATTTACATAGTGCTTTAACTTATTATAGTCAATGCAACATTTCAAATTTTTGTTTAGTTTCAGTTTTTCAACGAACATTTCTATTTTATTTTATCTTTATTAACCGTTTTTCTTTGAATAGTTTTAGACTTCACTCACTGAATTGGAGTCATGTTTTTCCATCGCATCGGGCTTTAAATGAGTTGCACAGATGCGTTTAAATTCACTCACACGCATTTTTGTAATGCGCCGATGTATGCTAATTAGCTGCGTCCTAATTTGCATTCTTATGCACTGACGTTTCGTGGTTAAAATAGTGCGAGTGAAAATCCCAGTGCACTTTATATACCCTGATGATGCACTTAACTGACCGAAAAAACAAACTACTGTCGCCGCTTTAATTGCGTAGCGTAAAAGGGGAGGGGCTTCAGACTCACTACAGGCTTGAGGACATGGTGTGTAAGTGTGTAGTTCATCATTTAGGACACGCTCAGAACAGTCCATGACGTCTCTGTGCATTAGATCTAGCCGTTGAGATCCGCAAACACATCGCCATCATATGAGGCAGGAGTTTTAGAGAGCCAGATGTCTGACAGCATGTTTTTAATCATGTATGTTTGCACATTTTCTCAGATTTCTTTGTGTTTGTGTGTGTGTGTGTGTGACGGGGGTGCTAATGTAACGTAAATTCTGTTTGTGTTTATATTCACACACGGGATATTCATTTAAAAGAAAAACTGATTGATTGTTTTTTGATCACATGACAATGAATGTAGAGTTGTACTTTGTTTTGACCTGATGATCTGCTCGCTCAATGTCCATTCTTGATTGGTGCAGTGCATTCTGGGAAAATCTGAAGAAAGCTTGTGATTGGCTAAAGAATTCGATGAGCGCAACTCATTGGTGATTGTACTGAAACTCTCAATATTGAGTGACGACTAGTATTCGAGAGCAGTGGCGCCAGTTCTACAGATGGTGGCGCTGGAGGAAAATTTATCATAGTTAATCATAAAATAACTATTATTTTGTTAATAATTGCAGTTATTAAAAAGGGCCTAGTGATGCCCATGATCTGGAGCCCTGGATGATCTTATATATATATATATATATATATATATATATATATATATATATATATATATATATATATATATATATATATATATATATATATATATATATATATATATATATATATATATAATGATCATCCAGGGCACTTTTATTTTGGATGCGATTAATCGCGATTAATCTTTCGACAGCCCTAATATATATATATATCGCGATTAATCGCATCCAAAATAAAAGTTTGTGTTTACATAATATATGTGTGTGTACTCTGTTAATTATTATTTATATATAAAAACACACACAAGCATGTATATATTTAAGAAAAAAATATTTTTATAAATATTATAGATTATATAAATGTATATTCATGCAAATATTTCTTAAATATATACATGAATGTGTGTGTATTTATATATAAATAATAATTAACAGAGTACACACACATATATATTATGTAAACACAAACTTTTATTTTGGATGCGATTAATCGCGATTAATCTTTTGACAGCCCTAATATATAAATATATAGCCAGGTCACCTTTATTTTTATATAATTTTATACAATATAAATGCACTGCAAAACATGAGTTAACACAGCTTTTTATCTTTCGTCAAATCAACTTAAATAATTAATGTGGTTCAGATAACACACTATTTTGAGTACACACCCAAAACTCAAAATTTTAAGTTAACTTTTTTAAGTTAAACCAGCAATTTATATGTACATTTTTAAAAGCGTCTCCACCAATATAGTGATAAAAGAAGAAATCAACAGGTTTGTATGAGGGTTTAATTGAAATAAAATGCTATTTTCCCAGTTTTCTACCGTCATTAAGACACACAGTTTGTTTTGTGAGGACAGTTGGTTGGTGTCTGTTTATCCTTCAGTCATTTAAGTGTTGGTTTTGATGCATCTGCTCTTCAGTGTGTGGTCAGTTCTGCTTTTTAAATCTGTTGTTGTGACGTCTGGGATGAACCCGGCCTCGCGTAGAGAGATCTAGTTGTGTCTAGTGAAGTGGAAAAGGACAGAACATGTCATTTAAACCAGTGGATATGAAGGGAAAGGCACAGATCTGGGATATCAGCGGCGTGTGTTATTAAGGCTGTCAGCGCTGGCATATGGCGGACGCTTTGACGCTGAGCTTTAGTGTGTCTTTCATATGGATTCTGTGCGCTCTCTTCACATATGTTAAGACACATCACACCTGAACTAAAAAAACACACGTGCAACTTGACAATCTGTGGTACAGGACGCTTTTAAACGGCATCTCTCTGACTCAATCATGCTTTAAAACTCTTTAAATTGAGGTTTTTATGCAATCGTTAACCTATATACTAATTTTTAAATTGGATAGAAGGATTTGCTATATGCATAAATGTAATGCAAAATACACTCAAAAAAACGATTCAAGCCCTTCATAGATGTGACACATTTAAATTCTGTTCACTTTACTTAAACATATCTAATTTTGTCACAACTTAATTTAATTGTGTTCAATCAACCTAATATATTTAAAACTGAAGTTTACTTAATTCAGTTGTGTTAAAACTACATTAAATATTTGTGTATAAAGTCATAATTGAATTGTGAGATATAGTCAGAATTGCGTGTAAAAAGTCAGAATTGCGTGTATAAAGTCAGAATTGTGTGTATAAAGTCAGAATTGTGTGTATAAAGTCAGAATTGCGGGATAGTCAGATTTAAATTGTGTGATAGTCAGATTTGAATTGTGTATATAAAGTCAGAATTGCGTGTATAAAGTAAGAATTGTGTATATAAAGTCAGAATTGTGTGTATAAAGTCAGAATTGTGTGTATAAAGTCAGAATTGCGTGTATAAAGTCAGAATTGTTTGATAGTCAGATTTAAATTGTGTGATAGTCAGATTTGAATTGTGTATATAAAGTCAGAATTGTGTGATAGTCAGATTTAAATTGTGTGATAGTCAGATTTGAATTGTGTATATAAAGTCAGAATTACGTGTATAAAGTAAGAATTGTGTGTATAAAGTCAGAATTGCGTGTATAAAGTCAGAATTGTGTGATAGTCAGATTTAAATTGTGTGATAGTCAGATTTGAATTGTGTATATAAAGTCAGAATTGCGTGTACAAAGTCAGAATTGTGTGTATAAAGTCAGAATTGTGTGTATAAAGTCAGAATTGTGTGACAGTCAGATTTGAATTGTGTGTATAAAGTCAGAATTGTGTATATATATTCAGAATTGTGTATATAAAGTCAGAATTGCGTGTATAAAGTCAGAATTGTGTTTATAAAGTCAGAATTGTGTGATAGTCAGATTTGAACTGTGTATAAAGTCAGAATTGTGTGTATAAAGTCAGAATTGTGTGTATAAAGTCAGAATTGTGTGATAGTCAGATTTGAACTGTGTATAAAGTCAGAATTGTGTGATAGTCGGATTTGAATTGTGTGATATAAAGTCAGAATTGTGTGATATACAGCCAGAATTGTGTGTATAAAGTCAGAATTGTGTGTATAAAGTCAGAATTATGTGTACAAAGTCAAAAAAAAAAGAGAAAAAATGGAAAAGGGGAAAATGTTTTGCCTTTTTGACAATGACTTGTGTTTATAAATAGCCCCGTTCCTTTTTTTTTTGTTTTTTTTTGTTGTTTTTTTTTTTTGTTCTGTTGTTTTCTGTTTAGTTATTCACTTTTGTATTTTGACTACATTTTGGTATGTGTATACTCTCTTTCCCCTACGAGAGTTTTGTATTTTGCTGTTTTTTGTCAAAAAAAAAAAAAAAAAAATTAATATTTGTGTTGACATAACTAACTGGGCAGTTCCCAGCATGCTTTGCAAGGGACTCCATTAGGAGAGTAAATTTAGCGATTAAAGTGTTATTTTATGTTTTTCTGTAAAGGGAATGATGTTGTTAGTAATGTTAGTGTTTAATGTTCAGTTATGTTGGACATTTAGAGAGGTTTCTGTAATGTTTTTTTAATTTTGTGGTTACCGTTATGCTGAAGAGTGGCGCCAGTGATCTATGCTAATGTCAAACCTCTTTTCTTATATATTCATTATATACATTGAATATGATGATGAATTAAATTGCTTATAATTGGTTTTCCAATTATTTTTTTAAATTTAAGTTTGACAAGAAAAAAAAGTAATGTTATACGTATATAAATATCAATTAAACTATTAGATAAAATTGAGTTGAACCAACTCAATTACATTTCATTGTATGAATTAGTTTTTATGAGTTGGGGTTACACATATTTATTGGATGGAAAACCTCCCCTCAGGTAAATTGAGTTTGTCCAATGAGTTATTTTATTGAGTGTGCATGTTCATTTAACTTAACCGATTTTATTTATAGGGAAGCAATTCCACTGATTTAGTTCAACATTACTATTTCACATAGATTCTTCCCCATTCAGTCCCAACACAAGGAGTTTACATAGATTAGAAAAATTCCATTAATGTTAATAAAAAGCAATTTGCTTGTGTGGAACCACTGTCCATAATTAAATTAAGTAAGTTTAAAGAATCATTTTTTTGAGCACCGATTACGATTTTACATGGCCGATTCCGATACCGATTTTTTTTCAAGAAAACTGTCCGATTTCCGTTTTTTTTTTTTTACACAATAAAGTAATGAAAGCATACATGAACAAGATGTTTATTTGGTATTTAACAGGCTAAATTGGCTTTTGGCTAATGAAAACAAGTCCGCAATCTGAAATTAACAGGAAATTGAATTGGAAATTAAAAGGCTGAAAGGTGAAATTAACTGAATATTCTGCAATCCAAACAAAGATGTTACTTAAATCAGCATTTGTTTTTAAATTCAGTGTAAAGAAAAAAAGTCTTTACCAGTGAAATTAAATAAAACCAAGTATATAATTGTTCCAAAATGTTAAATCAAATAATGTTTAGTGCAACGAAAAAAACTAAGATGCTACAGCAGGTGCTTTTTAAATCAAATTAAGTCAATGCAATTTTAAGGTAAAATAAAAGGTAACACTTTAGAATAATGGTCTTTAGTTAACCTTAGTTAATTTATTAACTAACATGAACTAACCATGAGCAGTACATTTGTTACTGTATTTGTTCATCTTTGTTAACGTTAGTTAATATAAATACAGCTGTTCATGGTTTGTTCATGTTAGTTCACAGTGCATTAACTAATGTTAATGTTAGTAAATGTTGAAATTAACATTAACAAAGATTAATAAACGCTTTATGAGTGCAGTTCATTATTAGTTCATGTTAACTAATGTAGTTAACTAATGTTAACTAATGACCATTATTCTAAAGTGTTAGAAGTAGTCACTAAATTTGGTCGATCTCACGATCTGATCGCAATTTGATGACGTAAACCGCCACGTTCTGCTTTATAACTCTGTGAAACATTAAACTAGTAATATCTTTATTTAGAGCAGGTTGTGTTGATTCAAACAAGGCCTCACACACCATAATATCATGCGTTTTATTTTCCCCCAAATTTAAATTTTTTATTTTTCTGGATTCAGTTTTTTTTCTCTCATTTTAATTGTTTTCGAATTACATTTGAGTAATCAAAAAGCATGTCTAATTAATTGAAATCATGAAACGTATTCAATTTAACAACAATTCATTCAAAATTTAGCAAAAATTAGTTAGGGCTCTATGAAATACGTTTTATTTTGTTTTCTCAAATTCTGTTTTATTTTTTACCAAATTATTACGTTGTCTGAATTCCATTTGAATAATCAAAAAAGCATGTTTAATTAATTTAATTCATAAAAATAACAATTCATTAATTTAAAAATAACATTTCATTTCTAAGAATTTTTTTTTTTTAAATCTGAAATTCCTTGTTTATTGTAATAAAGGCAAAAAACATTAATTTAATTTATTTTGTAGTCGTATGATATTAAACTAACTTGTATTTAAAAAATCATGTTAAATGTATTATTATTAGTGTTAGTTTTATTATTATATTGAGACAATTTCTTCGAGTTAAACTGAACTTTTATTTTGACAGGTTGCTGTGATTCCGTTTTATTTCCTGTGTTCATGTTTTTGGATTCCATTTTAAATTTGAATAATCCAAAACATGTCCAATTGATTGAATTCATAAAAATCACAATTTATTCATTAAAAAAATGTATTCATTCAACCAATGGAAACAGGATCTCTGGTATGGTGAATGCCTGGTTAGGGACAATGTGTAAGGGCCAATCACAAGTCATAACTGATCATAATTTTGATCCCCCTCCACCAAACTTCACACTTGGCACAATGCAGTCAGGCAAGTCTCGTTCTCCTGACAACCGCCAAATCCAGACTCCAGTCACTCAGAGAACACGTGTCCACTGCTCTAGAGTCCAGTGGCGGCACGCTTTACCCCACTGCATCCCACGCTTTGCATTGCACTTGGTGATGTAAGGCTTGGATGAGCTGCTCGGCCATGGAAACCCATTCCATGAAGCTCTACACACTGATCTTGAGCTCATCTGAAGGACACAGAAGGTCTGGAGCTCTTGACTCTGTGACCCTCAGCATGTGCTGACCCCGCTCTGTGACCCTCAGCATGTGCTGACCCCGCTCTGTGACCCTCAGCATGTGCTGACCCCGCTCTGTGACCCTCAGCATGTGCTGACCCCGCTCTGTGACCCTCAGCATGTGCTGACCCCGCTCTGTGACCCTCAGCATGCGCTGACCCCGCTCTGTGACCCTCAGCATGCGCTGACCCCGCTCTGTGACCCTCAGCATGCGCTGACCCCGCTCTGTGACCCTCAGCATGCGCTGACCCCGCTCTGTGACCCTCAGCATGCGCTGACCCCGCTCTGTGACCCTCAGCATGCGCTGACCCCGCTCTGTGACCCTCAGCATGCGCTGACCCCGCTCTGTGACCCTCAGCATGCGCTGACCCCGCTCTGTGACCCTCAGCATGCGCTGACCCCACTCTGTGACCCTCAGCATGAGCTGACCCCGCTCTGTGACCCTCAGCATGAGCTGACCCCGCTCTGTGACCCTCAGCATGAGCTGACCCCGCTCTGTGACCCTCAGCATGAGCTGACCCCGCTCTGTGACCCTCAGCATGAGCTGACCCCACTCTGTGACCCTCAGCATGAGCTGACCCCGCTCTGTGACCCTCAGCATGAGCTGACCCCGCTCTGTGACCCTCAGCATGAGCTGACCCCGCTCTGTGACCCTCAGCATGAGCTGACCCCGCTCTGTGACCCTCAGCATGAGCTGACCCCGCTCTGTGACCCTCAGCATGTGCTGACCCCGCTCTGTGACCCTCAGCATGAGCTGACCCCACTCTGTGACCCTCAGCATGTGCTGACCCCGCTCTGTGACCCTCAGCATGAGCTGACCCCGCTCTGTGACCCTCAGCATGAGCTGACCCCGCTCTGTGACCCTCAGCATGCGCTGACCCCGCTCTGTGACCCTCAGCATGCGCTGACCCCGCTCTGTGACCCTCAGCATGCGCTGACCCCGCTCTGTGACCCTCAGCATGCGCTGACCCCGCTCTGTGACCCTCAGCATACGCTGACCCCGCTCTGTGACCCTCAGCATGCGCTGACCCCGCTCTGTGACCCTCAGCATGCGCTGACCCCGCTCTGTGACCCTCAGCATGCGCTGACCCCGCTCTGTGACCCTCAGCATGCGCTGACCCCGCTCTGTGACCCTCAGCATGCGCTGACCCCGCTCTGTGACCCTCAGCATGCGCTGACCCCGCTCTGTGACCCTCAGCATGCGCTGACCCCGCTCTGTGACCCTCAGCATGCGCTGACCCCGCTCTGTGACCCTCAGCATGCGCTGACCCCGCTCTGTGACCCTCAGCATGCGCTGACCCCGCTCTGTGACCCTCAGCATGCGCTGACCCCGCTCTGTGACCCTCAGCATGCGCTGACCCCGCTCTGTGACCCTCAGCATGTGCTGACCCCGCTCTGTGACCCTCAGCATGCGCTGACCCCGCTCTGTGACCCTCAGCATGTGCTGACCCCGCTCTGTGACCCTCAGCATGCGCTGACCCCGCTCTGTGACCCTCAGCATGCGCTGACCCCGCTCTGTGACCCTCAGCATGCGCTGACCCCGCTCTGTGACCCTCAGCATGTGCTGACCCCGCTCTGTGACCCTCAGCATGTGCTGACCCCGCTCTGTGACCCTCAGCATGCGCTGACCCCGCTCTGTGACCCTCAGCATGCGCTGACCCCGCTCTGTGACCCTCAGCATGCGCTGACCCCGCTCTGTGACCCTCAGCATGTGCTGACCCCGCTCTGTGACCCTCAGCATGTGCTGACCCCGCTCTGTGACCCTCAGCATGTGCTGACCCCGCTCTGTGACCCTCAGCATGTGCTGACCCCGCTCTGTGATTTCACTTCGTGGCTGAGTTGCTGTTGTTCCCAATCGCTTCCACTGTGTTATAACAGGTTGGAAACAGGGATGGAAATTAGCACCAGCCAAATGCGGGTGATTTTGTGTTATGGCGGGTAGACTCGCTTCACCTACCGGCCACCGTGGCGGGTAAATAAAAATAGCATATCCTACTGTTTCACCTGCACTGCGGACACTTTTAGAGGAGGCACACCTTCAAAAAAAAGTGCCATTACAAATCAAATTCACAATAAGTAGTAGAGAAGTTAATTTGCGCGTGGTTGCGTTTCAGTGGCTTTGTTGCCATAGCGGCAGAGTCTCGAGACCATGCGCTGTAAACGTGTGCGGTTTTTAAAAACATCGAGCTCGCATCGCGTCCACCGTTTGAACGCAAGAGGATCTCCAGATATGGGGCTGAATATCAAAAAAGGTAACAATGGGTCTGTCCAGTAACTCGTGATGAACCTCAGGCCAACTGCACACTTTGCAGAGAAGCATTTCAGTGTCTCAGACTGACTGGCTTAAAGCCGCAGCGGCGACACACACATCCGTGCTTCTAAAGGTAAGGTAAATATTATATATTTTTAGACAGGTTAATTAATAGATTATAGCCTAATTAATGTTATGTATCATTTTAATCATACATAATAAATAATCCTGCCATATAAAGTTTGACATTTATTAAAAGAATATTTAGATAAAAATGGGACAAATAATTACATAATAATATAGTCATAATTTAAGTAAATTAATAAAAAAATTTAACATTTTTGAATTTCAGAATTGTCAAAACAGTGATTACTGGTTCAGAATGACTGCTTAAAGGGACAGTTCACCCAAAAATGAACATTCTGTCATCATTTACTCACCCTCAAGTTGTTCCAAACATGTACACATTTCTTTATGTTGAACACATTGGAAAGTTTACTGTGGAAGTCAATGGTGCCCCAGAGCAGCCTGAGTACAAACTTTCTTCAAAATATCTCCTTTAGTGTTCAGCAGAACAAAGAAACTCATACAGGTTTGGAACATCATGAGGGCGAGTAAATGATGACAGAATGTTTTAGTTTTGGGTGAACTATCCCTTTAAAGTGTACCAAATAGGCTACTAAAGAGTTCTTTAGAAATTAATTAAATAATCAAATGTAAAATAATATAAAATGTTATATTTTATATTGTCGTGAATGGGTGTCCCTTATTTTGCCACACTGAAGGTGGCAACCCTAGTGTCGTCAACACGCTTCAGAAGATCCAAAACTAATATTTTCTTTGTTGGGACTAAAAACCTAAAACTGGAAGCCATAAAAGACCACGAATCATCCAAATGCCACATCCATTAATCTGCCCTACTCATTTAATGAAATGTATATCAGTTCATGGTTTGTGTGTGTATAAGAGAGAAAGAGAAAATGCCAGTATTTAATTGAGACTTGAGATTATATAAACTGCTTAAGTATTGTAGAGCTTGTAGTATTAATTTTTCACATGCAGTTATACATTGTCGGTTAAAACCAAGAAAGTGGCTGGTAAAAACTTTGAGTGGCTGGTAGATTTTGAAATCCACTAGCCACAGTGGCCGGTGGACAAAAAAGTTAATTTCCATCCCTGGTTGGAAACAACATAAATTATCTTTACATTACAAAATTGACTTTTCCGCATTTTCCGGTGTAACATTCTCCGATATGTTTGACCAAGAGCCGTTTTTTTTTCTGTTCCGGAAAACTATAAAGTTATTTAGTGAGAGACGACTCTGATGTGGAGAGACATTTAGGTCACAATAAAAAAAGATCTTTGTCGTGTTTGCAGGACCGTTCGTCCCAGCTGTAGAGTGTGTGTGTGTGTGTGTGTGTGTGTGTGTGTGTGTGTGTGTGTGTGTGTGGGAAGAGGAGTTCTACCCCCGCGGCACAGAAATTGCCATGTCATAATTTATGACTTAAAAAGCATTAATGTTTCAGCATGCAGAGAGAGGCGGCGCATTCTGTTTGAGGCAATCATTTCCTTAGTGAATGATTTATACATGTCATATCAAAGTTTTATAGGATAAACAGTAACATCAACACTGTGCCACAGACCTGCAGGAATTCAGCCTTCCAACTTTCACATCCAAGCGTTCGCATTACAGCCAAACACAGAGTTTAGCACAAACCCGATGGAGAACCGAACACCGGCTCTGGGAGTAGACATGTGCCGGTAAACGGTAATACGATATACCGCAATAATGAACATGCACAATATTGTTATCGTGGGCACTTCAAAATACCGTGAATAATTATTTATTACGAATTATTCAGATTTTTAGAATGAATTTTAAGAATACTTTACCCATCAACCGTTTAAAATGAAAAACACGGCAAAGAGGAACGTGCACTGATGTAAATAGACCAAGAGGAACGCGCAATGATGTAAATAGACCAAGAGGAACGCGCAATGATGTAAATAGACCAAGAGGAACGCGCAATGATGTAAATAGACCAAGAGGAACGCGCACTGATGTAAATAGACCAAGAGGAACGCGCACTGATGTAAATAGACCAAGAGGAACGCGCACTGATGTAAATAGACCAAGAGGAAAGCGCACTGATGTAAATAGACCAAGAGGAACGCGCAATGATGTAAATAGACCAAGAGGAACGCGCACTGATGTAAATAGACCAAGAGGAACGCGCACTGATGTAAATAGACCAAGAGGAACGCGCACTGATGTAAATAGACCAAGAGGAACGCGCACTGATGTAAATAGACCAAGAGGAACGCGCACTGATGTAAATAGACCAAGAGGAACGCGCACTGATGTAAATAGACCAAGAGGAACGCGCACTGATGTAAATAGACCAAGAGGAAAGCGCACTGATGTAAATAGACCAAGAGGAACGCGCAATGATGTAAATAGACCAAGAGGAACGCGCAATGATGTAAATAGACCAAGAGGAACGCGCAATGATGTAAATAGACCAAGAGGAACGCGCACTGATGTAAATAGACCAAGAGGAACGCGCAATGATGTAAATAGACCAAGAGGAACGCGCAATGATGTAAATAGACCAAGAGGAACGCGCAATGATGTAAATAGACCAAGAGGAACGCGCAATGATGTAAATAGACCAAGAGGAACGCGCAATGATGTAAATAGACCAAGAGGAACGCGCACTGATGTAAATAGACCAAGAGGAACGCGCACTGATGTAAATAGACCAAGAGGAACGCGCACTGATGTAAATAGACCAAGAGGAACGCGCACTGATGTAAATAGACCAAGAGGAACGCGCACTGATGTAAATAGACCAAGAGGAACGCGCAATGATGTAAATAGACCAAGAGGAACGCGCACTGATGTAAATAGACCAAGAGGAACGCGCACTGATGTAAATAGACCAAGAGGAACGCGCAATGATGTAAATAGACCAAGAGGAACGCGCAATGATGTAAATAGACCAAGAGGAACGCGCACTGATGTAAATAGACCAAGAGGAACGCACAATGATGTAAATAGACCAAGAGGAACGCGCAATGATGTAAATAGACCAAGAGGAACGCGCAATGATGTAAATAGACCAAGAGGAACGCGCACTGATGTAAATAGACCAAGAGGAACGCGCAATGATGTAAATAGACCAAGAGGAACGCGCAATGATGTAAATAGACCAAGAGGAACGCGCAATGATGTAAATAGACCAAGAGGAACGCGCAATGATGTAAATAGACCAAGAGGAACGCGCAATGATGTAAATAGACCAAGAGGAACGCGCAATGATGTAAATAGACCAAGAGGAACGCGCAATGATGTAAATAGACCAAGAGGAACGCGCACTGATGTAAATAGACCAAGAGGAACGCGCACTGATGTAAATAGACCAAGAGGAACGCGCAATGATGTAAATAGACCAAGAGGAACGCGCAATGATGTAAATAGACCAAGAGGAACGCGCTCTGATGTAAATAGACCAAGAGGAACGCGCACTGATGTAAATAGACCAAGAGGAACGCGCAATGATGTAAATAGACCAAGATGAACGCGCAATGATGTAAATAGACCAAGAGGAACGCGCAATGATGTAAATAGACCAAGAGGAACGCGCAATGATGTAAATAGACCAAGAGGAACGCGCACTGATGTAAATAGACCAAGAGGAACGCGCAATGATGTAAATAGACCAAGAGGAACGCGCACGCAATGTAAATAGACCAAGAGGAACGTGCAATGATGTAAATAGACCAAGAGGAACGCGCACTGATGTAAATAGACCAAGAGGAACGTGCAATGATGTAAATAGACCAAGAGGAATGCGCAATGATGTAAATAGACCAAGAGGAACGCGCAATGATGTAAATAGACCAAGAGGAACGCGCAATGATGTAAATAGACCAAGAGGAACGCGCACTGATGTAAATAGACCAAGAGGAACGCGCACTGATGTAAATAGACCAGGAGGAACGCGCAATGATGTAAATAGACCAAGAGGAACGCGCACTGATGTAAATAGACCAAGAGGAACGCGCACTGATGTAAATAGACCAAGAGGAACGCGCAATGATGTAAATAGACCAAGAGGAACGCGCACTGATATAAATAGACCAAGAGGAACGCGCAATGATGTAAATAGACCAAGAGGAACGCGCAATGATGTAAATAGACCAAGAGGAACGCGCAATGATGTAAATAGACCAAGAGGAACGCGCAATGATGTAAATAGACCAAGAGGAACGCGCAATGATGTAAATAGACCAAGAGGAACGCGCAATGATGTAAATAGACCAAGAGGAACGCGCAATGATGTAAATAGACCAAGAGGAACGCGCACTGATGTAAATAGACCAAGAGGAACGCGCAATGATGTAAATAGACCAAGAGGAACGCGCACTGATGTAAATAGACCAAGAGGAACGCGCAATGATGTAAATAGATGCGCTGAAGTGCACTTTCATTCTTCGACAGCAGAGGGCGCTGACGCAACAGCAGAAATGCAGCCGTTTCTCCAGTAATCACACAACCTAATACATAATATTTAAAGACTTAAGGCTATTAATTTTCAAACTTGCATTTTATATTTTAATCTGGACTAAATTACATGCCCTTGAATATGTTCTGACTGTTGTTCAATCACACACTTTACAATAAGGCTCCAGTATTTAACATTAGTTCCTTCATTAACAAACTGACAATGAAAAATACTTCTGAATACTCTTTGAAACATGCCTATCTGGGAGTTTAACACACTTCTGATCGACTTCTGCCATCTTTGAAGTATGTGAACAGGTGTAAAACGATCGCACTATTGCCGCTGTTTCCCCTGATAAACGTGCGATGAAAGGTAAGATCCGGGTCTGATTTGGTGCCAGGGCGTCTGTGTGGTCGACCTGCGGTTCGAGGGCGGGCATCGAATTGATTTGAGAAGATTTTTGCTTTGCAGGTTTTCCCCCCACTGCAAATGAAATGTAATTTTGAATGAATAATGCATCTTCCCTAAAGGCTTCCAAATATTTAAAAGCGTGCGAGGAAAAGAAGAAGAAAAAAAGAGCACAAAGCGTTTATACGCGACACCGGAAATTGGCATGGCATCCATCAGCAGGCCCAGATGCCAGCGCACACAGGGGCATCAGTGTGATGGGGAGACGTCTGCAGGGGCATCTACAAAGCATTCTGGGATCTCAGACGCACGCAGAGAGGACACTACACTCGCTACAGCTCATTAAAGAGCTTACCATGATTATTTTAACAGTGTGGGAGTCTGTGACCGAGACTCTGTTGAATATCTATCAGGCGGATTATGGCTAATATTTTATTAGCATGAGAATCCCGCGGATTCTTTATCTTATGAAGATGATTGACACATGCTACGATTTACCTGCAATTTAGGTTTCAGTACACTCTGAAAAATGCTGGGTTAAAAATAGTGATTGGGTTGTTTTAACCCAGGGAATGGGCTGGTTTAACCCAGCGATTGGGCTGGTTTAACCCAGCGATTGGGCTGGTTTAACCCAGCGATTGGGCTGGTTGGTTTAACTCAGCGATTGGGCTGGTTGGTTTAACCCAGCGATTGGCTGGTTGGTTTAACCCAGCGATTGGCTGGTTGGTTTAACCCAACGATTGGGCTGGTTGGTTTAACTCAGCGATTGGGCTGGTTGGTTTAACCCAGCGATTGGGCTGGTTGGTTTAACCCAGCGATTGGGCTGGTTGGTTTAACTCAGCGATTGGGCTGGTTGGTTTAACCCAGCGATTGGGCTGGTTGGTTTAACCCAGCGATTGGCTGGTTGGTTTAACCCAGCGATTGGCTGGTTGGTTTAACCCAGCGATTGGCTGGTTGGTTTAACCCAGCGATTGGGCTGGTTGGTTTAACCCAGCGATTTGGCTGGTTGTTTTAACCCAGCGATTGGCTGGTTGGTTTAACCCAGCGATTGGCTGGTTGGTGTAACCCAGCGATTGGCTGGTTGGTTTAACCCAGCGATTGGGCTGGTTGGTTAAACCCAGCGATTGGCTGGTTGGTTTAACCCAGCGATTGGCTGGTTGGTTTAACCCAGCGATTGGGCTGGTTGGTTTAACCCAGCGATTGGGCTGGTTGGTTGGTGTAACCCAGCGATTGGGCTGGTTGGTTGGTGTAACCCAGCGATTGGGCTGGTTGGTTGGTGTAACCCAGCGATTGGGCTGGTTGGTTGGTGTGACCCAGCGATTGGGCTGGTTGGTTGGTGTGACCCAGCGATTGGGCTGGTTGGTTGGTGTGACCCAGCGATTGGGCTGGTTGGTTGGTGTGACCCAGCGATTGGGCTGGTTGGTTGGTGTAACCCAGCGATTGGGCTGGTTGGTTGGTGTAACCCAGCGATTGGGCTGGTTGGTTGGTGTAACCCAGCGATTGGGCTGGTTGGTTGGTGTAACCCAGCGATTGGGCTGGTTGGTTGGTGTAACCCAGCGATTGGGCTGGTTGGTTGGTGTAACCCAGCGATTGGGCTGGTTGGTTGGTGTAACCCAGCGATTGGGCTGGTTGGTTGGTGTAACCCAGCGATTGGGCTGGTTGGTTGGTTTAACCCAGCGATTGGGCTGGTTGGTTGGTTTAACCCAGCGATTGGGCTGGTTGGTTGGTTTAACCCAGCGATTGGGCTGGTTGGTTGGTTTAACCCAGCGATTGGGCTGGTTGGTTGGTTTAACCCAGCGATTGGGCTGGTTGGTTGGTTTAACCCAGCGATTGGGCTGGTTGGTTGGTTTAACCCAGCGATTGGGCTGGTTGGTTGGTTTAACCCAGCGATTGGGCTGGTTGGTTGGTTTAACCCAGCGATTGGGCTGGTTGGTTGGTTTAACCCAGCGATTGGGCTGGTTGGTTGGTTTAACCCAGCGATTGGGCTGGTTGGTTGGTTTAACCCAGCGATTGGGCTGGTTGGTTGGTTTAACCCAGCGATTGGGCTGGTTGGTTGGTTTAACCCAGCGATTGGGCTGGTTGGTTGGTTTAACCCAGCGATTGGGCTGGTTGGTTGGTTTAACCCAGCGATTGGGCTGGTTGGTTGGTTTAACCCAGCGATTGGGCTGGTTGGTTGGTTTAACCCAGCGATTGGGCTGGTTGGTTGGTTTAACCCAGCGATTGGGCTGGTTGGTTGGTTTAACCCAGCGATTGGGCTGGTTGGTGTAACCCAGCGATTGGGCTGGTTGGTGTAACCCAGCGATTGGACTGGTTGGTGTAACCCAGCGATTGGGCTGTTTTAACCAAATATTTAACCCAGTTAAAACAACCCAATTGTTGGGTTTGTCCATTTTCAAACCAACATGGGTTGTTTTTAACCCAGCATTAGAGTGTAGCAAACCTTGAGCACTAAGTATTAAAGTTCAGCATGTGTGTCGTCCTGCAGGGTGAATGAACGCAGCGTTAAATCAAATGCTTACATTATGGAGGTGCGAGTTAGGGGGATAAAAGACTTTGTAAAGATTAATATAACTACAACTTTCTAAAGATTAATATAACTATAACTATACTTTTAACTATAACTTTCACAAGCCTTTCTGTACCTTGACAAAGACTTGTTGCCGAATAATTGTTAAAAATAAACTTGTGTGCAGTTATATTCCTCTTTTACAAAATCTTATGGAGCAACCAGTAACTTTTAATAAAAGTTTCTCTGAAATACTTGATTCTGATTGGTTAAGCAACAGTGAGCTAACTGAACATGTATTGTGTTTCGTATCGTATCGTATCGTATCGTATCGTGAGGTACTACCCAGTGATTCCCACCCCTGATATTCGACTCGTTTAGCAGATTAGATTTGAACAATAACATTGTTACATTGTGCGACATTGTGTCTCAAAAATTATATAACATTTTTGATTTAGATTTATCGGCCGATATATCGGTTATCGGCTTTCAAATATAAAGAATTGTCGGTATCGGACAAAATTTTCATAACAGTGCATCCCTAGTTTTATTATAGTTTTACTAATATTTGGAGTTATTTTTTTGTTACATTTTTAGTCATTTCATTACGTGCTTTTGTCATTTTATTCGTTTTTTATTTTTAGGTTTTATTTATTTCCAGTTAAACTTATTTCAGTTTATTGCCAAGGCAACATTTAAAATTTTTTTAGTTGGATATTTCAACTAATATTCATTTATAACATTTTGGATTTAGATTTATCGGCCGATATATCGGTTATCGGCTTTCAAACATAAAGAATTATCGGTATCGGCCAAAATTTTCATAACAGTGCATCCCTAGTTTTATTATAGTTTTACTAATATTTTGAGTTATTTTTAAAAAAATTTTTTACATTTTTAGTCATTTTATTACATGCTTTTGTCATTTTATTCGTTTTTTATTTTTAGGTTTTATTTATTTCCAGTTAATAATTTGAGTTCTTCAAATTGAACTTATTTCAGTTTATTGCCAAGGCAACATTTAACATTTGTTTAGTTGGATATTTCAACTAATATTTATTTTTTATTACAGAAATATATTTTTAATAGTTTTAGTTAACGATAATAACCCTGATTATATATGCAAATTTATTCAAAGACCAGGGTGATTAATAAAGTTTTGCGATAAATAAATAGTTACTGTGTTGTAATACACTCTTGTGTTTCTTAGTGGAAGCATAAGCATATTAAAGTACTTTTTTAACTCGATCTTTATTCAATTTAAATGTATTTTGTATAGATGTGCAAGTACAGTCTGAGTTTAGTTTGTGATAATGGCTGAATGACTGTACATTGTCCGTTACACATATTGAAGCAGTGATTTAGAAACGCATTTAATAAGACAGAGAAGATCCAGTTTTCTTTGTTCCGAGAAGAAAAGCAAAGATGAGCATTTTTCCCTGATCCGGAGAGCGAGGGGCCACTCTGGCAATCTGGAGCAAATATCTGATTAACATTCAGCCGTACTTTATCTACACAGAATACATCATCACGTTTGGCACCGGACCCAATCAGACCATTGAGACGCTTCCATGAGCCAGATTTATTCAAGCGCTGCCAGGAACGGAGCTCTTGATTGGTCCTCCATTTAGATCACGCCGACCCACAATGCATTCTGCCCTTGTTCCGTTCCACAATTCAATCTGCGTCTACATTCAATCTGAATCAAAATCAGCTTCCTGTGTTTCTTTATTACAGTGACAATTAAGAGCACAGCGACTCTGGGAAATGAGCCCTTCCTGTCCAACAGCTCACTCTCATGGGAAGTAAGAGGAGATCTTCAACACACAATAACTGAAGTTCACCATAAGGTTCCATTTGTGAACATTAGTTTACACGCTGGTGTAGGATTTTAGGGCTGGGTAAAAATATATTGATTTCTCCATTTTAATTGATTCTCCTTCTCAAATCCAAAGAATCGATTAGTCATCCTGTTTTCATTTGATGAATGAAGGGAACATTATAGCGCGCCTCGCATCCAATAAATAGCAATAATCTTTGTGCTTTGTTGCTATTGATATGTAGCAAAGTCTCGTTTGCGATTACATCCATTTTATTAACACTGTTCTTCTCTTCCGCCTTAGCCTTGTTTATTGGCCCTGTCCCAAAATGGCACCCTAAACCCTCACAGTCTTCTTCTGAGTCTCTAACGTCATCACCGGCGGCCATCTTGTCACAGGCAAGCTTTCTGGCGGGTTCTGTGGTTCCTGATGTCATAGATATACATAATAAAGGCTAGATGTCTTACGGCGGAGTCTCTAACGTCATCACTGGCGGCCATCTTGTCACAGGCAAGCTTTCTGGCGGGCTCTGTGGTACCTGATGTCATAGATATCCATAATAAAGGCTAGATGTCTTACGGCGGAGTCTCTTAACGTCTTCACCGGCGGCCATCTTGTCACAGGCAAGCTTTCTGGCGGGCTCTGTGGTACCTGATGTCATAGATATCCATAATAAAGGCTAGATGTCTTACGGCGGAGTCTCTTAACGTCTTCACCGGCGGCCATCTTGTCACAGGCAAGCTTTCTGGCGGGCTCTGTGGCTCCTGATGTCACAGATATACATAATAAAGGCTAGATGTCTTACGGCGAAGTCTTTAACGTCTTCACTGGCGGCCATCTTGTCACAGGCAAGCTTTCTGGCGGGCTCTGTGGCTCCTGATGTCACAGATATATATAATAAAGGCTAGATGTCTTACGGCGGAGTCTCTTAACGTCTTCACCGGCGGCCATCTTGTCACAGGCAAGCTTTCTGGCGGGTTCTGTGGTACCTGATGTCACAGATATACATAATAAAGGCTAGATGTCTTACGGCGGAGTCTCTTAACGTCTTCACCGGTGGCCATCTTGTCACAGGCAAGCTTTCTGGCGGGCTCTGTGGCTCCTGATGTCACAGATATACATAATAAAGGCTAGATGTCTTACGGCGTAGTCTCTAACGTCTTCACCGGCGGCCATCTTGTCACAGGCAAGCTTTCTGGCGGGTTCTGTGGTACCTGATGTCATAGATATCCATAATAAAGGCTAGATGTCTTACGGCGGAGTCTCTAACGTCATCACTGGCGGCCATCTTGTCACAGGCAAGCTTTCTGTCGGGCTCTGTGGTACCTGATGTCATAGATATACATAATAAAGGCTAGATGTCTTACGGCGGAGTCTCTTAACGTCTTCACCGGCGGCCATCTTGTCACAGGCAAGCTTTCTGGCGGGCTCTGTGGTACCTGATGTCATAGATATCCATAATAAAGGCTAGATGTCTTACGGCGGAGTCTCTAACGTCATCACTGGCGGCCATCTTGTCACAGGCAAGCTTTCTGTCGGGCTCTGTGGTACCTGATGTCATAGATATACATAATAAAGGCTAGATGTCTTACGGCGGAGTCTCTTAACGTCTTCACCGGCGGCCATCTTGTCACAGGCAAGCTTTCTGGCGGGCTCTGTGGTACCTGATGTCATAGATATACATAATAAAGGCTAGATGTCTTACGGCGGAGTCTCTTAACGTCTTCACCGGTGGCCATCTTGTCACAGGCAAGCTTTCTGGCGGGCTCTGTGGCTCCTGATGTCACAGATATACATAATAAAGGCTAGATGTCTTACGGCGTAGTCTCTAACGTCTTCACTGGCGGCCATCTTGTCACAGGCAAGCTTTCTGGCAGGCTCTGTGGTCCCTGATGTATTAGATATACATAATAAAGGCTAGATGTCTTACGGCGGAGTCTCTAACGTCATCACCGGCGGCCATCTTGTCACAGGCAAGCTTTCTGGCGGGCTCTGTGGTTCCTGATGTAAGATGAGTGATCTGAACACAAATACTCTTATCTCGCTGAAATCTTGACGGATTTACAAATGGTTTGGTTTCTTACAAAAGTTATTAACGTGGCTATAATTCTGGATGCGTGAACAAATTATGAATAATTATTCATACGTGAGCAGTGTCATAACTACATCTCTGACATTTATAACAAATCAAACAGTTTGAAAATCAGTTGAAAATTGAGCAAGTTATGGTAATTTAAAAAGTACACGCACCATTAAAACACAATGTTATGAATGAGCGAGCTGACTGTGACAAGATGGCCGCCAGGTGCGGACGTCGACCTCCATTGGCCAGCAGCGCGGACGAGACATCTAGACTTTATTATGGATATCTATGGTGTAACCCGCACCAATGCAGGCTCGGCTGAAGTGCACATCGAGGGCGCATATCGACCTCAAAGGGGGCGCTCGCTGGGTTAAAATGACAAATGGGACACCCAGCGGTCTCGTGGACTTAACGGCGGCCATTTTAAGTCCACAAGAAAGTGCATATGAAGTGTGACATTTGGGACAGGGGCTGCGTCCGAAAACGCGTACTATGTGAGTAGGTACTACATTTGAATTTGAACGAACTTCACGACCGTTAAAAAAGCACGTTCTATATAGTATGAATGAATGTAGTATGAATGTAATCCGGACGTACTACAACCGCCATGTTGTCATGATCATGTGACCGACCAGCGTCCCATCACCTCCATTCATAAATCGTCTCCCGTGGCCTCATGGGATAGTAAAGTGTCCATCGTATGCGCACTTCAGAATCTCGTCAGAAGTAATACACTCTAATAAAAGCAATTGGGTTGTTTTAACCAAGCAGTTGGGTTAAATGTTTGCTTAAAACAACCCAATCGCTGGGTTTGTCCATTTTCAACCCAACTTGGGTTGTTTTTATCCCAGCATTTTTTAGAAGGTAGGTCATCCGGATACGGGTGTTTTTCGAGTACTTTGAATTCGGACATACTACTCTGTTGGCATACTGCGTTTTGCATACTATATAGTAGAGAAGTATTCGAAGTACTCGCGCACAAGCGCGAGACGTAAATCGTCCCGATGTGAACAGGCCTTTATTTGGCCAAACACCCAAAGTGCAATTTTTGCTATTTTCGGCCGAATAATTTCAGTGCATCCCTAATTTGAAGCAATCTGTGTTGTAAAAGCGCTGTATAAAACTTGACGTGTTGCGGACCGGGTTGTTATGGGCCAGAAAGCACTTTTTTTGCCCCAGTCTGCCCCTGCTTTTAAGCACTGTCATTCGTGTTTGTTTGAGCTCTCTGAGCGTCAAAGGTTTCTATTTACTACAAGCATTGAGCATTGCCAATCACAATCATATGAACGCAATGGCCAATCAGAGGGTCAGTAAGTTAGTCAGAATCTGCTTAACATCACAGAAGGTTTTGTTCAACCGTTGAATTGAATCCTTTCATTGTAACCAACAGTGTAAAGAAAAAATGCTCATTAAAAACATTAAACAATTTTCTATCCGATGCGAAAACATGCACATAAACTACGATGGAAACGCATTTACCGAATAAATTCCTTGATGCGCATAAAGAAATTAATGTGAGTTTTGCGATGTAACAGTATAACTGTTAGCCTGACGTCGTCATACTCAATTCTAGTCAGAATATGAGTCTGATCTGCTCCGTTGGGCTGTGATTATGGGGCGTGTTTCAACCGAACCAGGAAACGCCTCAATTGGATAGACCTACAACCAATCAGAGCAACGGAGCGACGCATAACGTTAGTTGTCAAATGTCAACAGAACTCAACTGCACTGTGTTGCCAAGTCCGCGGGTTGAAGCGACCACAATTATGTGATTATACAGACCCAGAAATACGAATTTTAGCAGGAAGCCCTGCCAAAATAACACATATTTTACCCCCAAAATGCCTTTTTTCCCGGAGAACCCCCCCGGAAAGCTATTGGGCTTGTTTTTGGCTAGTTTTGAGTAACGTTAGCAATTGGGCGGGTTTTGTTGTAAAAACTTGGCAACCCTGTCTGCCCGCTGGAATAAGTAACGTTAGAAGAAAAAGATGAGTGTAAACGATCTTTGCCGGTGTTGTAAAAAAATTATGTAAGGATACACAGAGTACTTCCCAACACCATCATCATCTCTGAGAGAAATAGTAAAGGTGAACGCATATACGAACAAGTTCTCCGTTTAGGATTAGAACAAACTCAACCCAAGCGGCTTTGATGACGTTACTGTTGATCATCTGTCCATCATCGTCTAAAGCCCGTCCTGATGATTTCATTGGTTGAACAGTTTCTGTTCAGGCATAATTACTCCTCTACCGATCAAGTCCAGACCGAACTGCCCGAGTTAAAATATTGTGGGCGGGGCTAAGTTCGGCTGGCATCAAGGCTAGCATAACTGTACTAACCAGCGGGAAAATCTTGTTTGCACAGCATCTGAAATGCTGTTTTGGTCTTTCAGAAGTCTGTTGTCAAAGATGCTCGGTATATTTCCCTCCTAGAACTGTCTTACATGCCTTCCCAAACAGCACATCTGCCTCTGAAAACAACACGTTTATTGAGACGCACAAGTTTCTCTGAGACGCAAATCATCTATTATATAGGAAAATGATTATATATGGTGGCTTCTCCTATGTTTCTTTAGTGATTTTTGTTTTTTAGTGGTAGTTTAACAGGAAGTGACGATTGTGTTCTCTTCGACTCACTGGATGGAAACAGTGCTTTATTCGCAAATGTTTTATGCGATATTGTAGCCTGGATGCCAGCCGAATTTAGCCCCGCCCACAAAATGTTTTGCTCGGGCAATTCGGTCTGGACTCGCTCCATAGAGGAGGAATTATGCCCGAACAGAAACTGTTCGGACCAATGAAATTGTCAGGGCGGGCTTTAGACGATGATGGACAGATGATCAACAGTAACGTAATCATCCACGTCATCGAAGGCTCTTGGGTTGAATTTGCTCTTATCCTAAACGGAGAACTTGTTCGTATATGCATTCACCTTCACTAGTTCTCTCAGAAACGATGATCGTGTTGGTAAGTACTCTGTGTATCCTTAAATTATTTTATTACTGCCAAAGATCATTTACACTCATGTTTTTCTTGTAACGTTACTTAATCCAGCGTGCGTGCAGACAGGGTTGCCAAGTGTTTTTGCAATGTCGCGCACAATTGCTACTCAAAACGTTTGGTTGGCAAAATATGTTATTTTGGCAAGGTTGCCTGCTATAATTCGCATTCCTGGGTTTATATAATCACATAATTGGGGTCGCTTCAACCCGCGGACATGGAGAAAAACACGGACTTGGCAACACAGTGCAGTTGAGTTCTGTTGACATTTGACAACTAATGTTATGCGTCGCTCCGTTGCTCTGATTGGTTGTGGGTCTATCCAATTGAGGTCTTTCCTGGCTCGGTTGAAACACGCCCCATAATCAAAGCTCAATGGAGCGGTACCAGACTCATATTCTGACTAGAATTGAGTATGGCCACGCCAGGCTAGCAATATTGCATTTTTGCACGTAAATTATAATCGCAGCTTTGGATGGAAACATAGCTAATTTTAAAGGCTCCGGGAATAAGGTCTGTATCTGTTGGTTTTCTTATTTCTATTCTTCCCAAAGGGGTGTCAGTTAAACATAGGAAAATGATGGAATTTGGCACAACTGTAGAGATGTTTACATTACAGTGGCAGCCATTTTGAAAAGTACAGTTTTCAGTTTTTTCGCTACTCTTCCGTCAAAATGTGTCTAATTCTAACCAAACTTGGCAGAGAGAATATTTGGACTGAGCCGGACAGAAATGACTAACAAGAATTTTTTGTCCTACTGGTGAAAAAAAAGTTATGATGTCGCGAACTTAGCGAGGCCGGTCGACCCAAAATTGGTTCTGAGGATGTATCTCGTCCAAACTTTGATCAATCGAAATGAAAATTGGTACGCTTCATCAGACACGTGATCTGAGGGTCAATGCCAAATTTGGGAACAGCGCCACCTACAGGTCATGAGATGTGAAAAATAATCCATGGATACGATCGGAAATTAGTTATAAATCTTTTAAAATATTTGACATATCTGCACAACATTTGGTATGCATGATTGACAGCATGTCTTGAGGGTACCTGAGAAGTTTCAACACAGCGCCACCTAGTGTTCCAGAGAAAATCGTTTTTTTAACGTCCTTATGTTCCTTGGTTTATGCCAATTCCAACGATATTTTAATCATAAAATTGCTATTGTTTTGCATTAACAAGTGAAGTTACTAATAATACTGTATGTTTGTCAATTGCAAAATGAACAGTGAATCACTGAGCTTGAACTGAAATGCGAGTTAATACACTGTGTGTCTAATATGATGGATTTCAAAGAGTTTTCCTGTGATTTCAGGCTCTCATGATGCCAGGATTGGGCGTATTTGGGGTCATGTGACTGAGCGGCGCGCGATCTCTCCTTCACATGAGGTCAGTGTCTCTCTGGCCGTTAAATGGCTGCGATGTCGTGAGTGTGTACGCTTCATTTGCTGTTGTCCAAACATCTGCCTGTCTCTCTCTCTCTCGCTGCAGGTTTGTGTTTATGGCATTAGTGCTGTCTCACATGGCTGTACTTCACAAGGAGGATATGTGTAATTATATTAAACATGCTCCATCTACTAACGCCCCGCTCAACACACACACACACACACACTCGCGCGCTTCTGCACTGCCTGGATAAGCAAATCTCTCTCTCTCTCTCGCTCTCTCTCGCCCCCGCCACATCTCTGCACCCTCTGGATTCTCGTCACGGCCGTTACAGGAAATGACATTTACTGTATGTTTGTTCATCTGAGAGGTGTCTATGTTTTCTAATGTGAACTATAAAGTGCAACATCCACTTTTCCAGCTTATACGGAAGCATTTTTCCCAGTGGGATTCTTATAAAGTCCTCGTTAAAGAGTTATAAGCCACGAGGAGAATCACATCGCAAACTTAGTTTTACAGCAAAAAAGTATTTAAAAACCAGACAAAGACTATGAATTTAACGACTTTATCGAGTGAAAGAACTACAATCCCATAAAGCACTGCAATATATAAATATAAAACTATATATACACCGATCAGGCATAACATTATGACCGGTGAGCAGTGAGTAACACTGATGATCTCTGTTAGTGGGTGTGGTATATTAGGCAGCAAGTGAACATTTTGTCCTCAGAGTTGATGTGTTAGAAGCAGGAAAAATAGCAGTGTTCAGTGAGAAATTTATGATTATTTATTTACAAGTTATTTACCAATAATTGGAATTTCAAAAATATTTTACTACAAATTGTATATTAATCTATTAGTCTGCCTTGTTTTAATGTGTTACTAGTAGTGTAACATGTCATCTTCATCGTGAATTTTTTTTTTTTGAATCATATTTTTTTGTGTTATATGCTATATCCTCTGCTCTGTAGAGGACACCATAACCTCTTTATTGAGAAAATTAAAAAGACATTAATAGACAAACAATGGGATTTTTTTTTTTTGTCATTCACCAAACAATTTTTATCCAAACTTTGATTCTCAATGTTATGAAATATACAGAATAAATTTATATACCATTTTACTTTATGCAATATGTGAGTAAACATGGCCATAAATGCCATTCCCATTCTACACTGTAAAAAAATGATTGTGATTTTAACGGTATCTTACTGTAAAAATGCTACGGTGAAAAACAGTTAACTGGTTAACAGAAAGTTTCCGTACTATATACGGTGAATAACTGTAATAGATCTAACCTTACATTCATTACAGTAAAATACCGTTAAATTTACAGTTTTTGGAAGTGAAAAAGAACAAGTCATTGTGTAATTTACAGTGAAAACCCGTAAATTGACATTCACAGAATTTCCTGCGTGACACTTTTATGTATTTTCATTGCAAAAACTGTTTCTTCTTTGTTTTTTTTAATCAGTTATGTACATTAGAGTTTTATGTTACATCTGATGTTGTTCAATTAATGTTTATTGCATTTAAAAAAAATGTTTTTTACCATGATTGTGTGAATGACACTGAGCTCTTCTATATATTAGTATTGTCCTCTTAAAAGCTGCTTGTGATGAGCTTTGATTCATCACATGATTCTCATCTCCACTGTGATTGGTGGTTGTCCGTATGTATCAAAGGTAGCAGATATTAGTATTTCAATAGGTTGGTAATTTAACATTATTTCGGTAAATTTTTTTACCGTAAATTGTTTACAGTGTAAACATAATCATTACAATATAAACCTTTAAATTATATGAATCGAACTGTAAATAATTATTTTTTAACTGTAATTATTACATTATAAACCTTTATTATTACACCATAATTATATGGTGCTGTCTCTAAAAATCTAAAACGTTACTGCCGTATTTTTTACGGTAAAGTTCTGGCAACCACAGCTGCCGTTTTTTTACCGTAAATTTTACGGGGATTTATTTTACACTGTAGGCAATGCATCTATACACTGTATCTAATTTGCATATTAATGTGTTGTATTTCGAATATCCAGACTTAAAACTGTGTATGTTGTCAGAGAAATTCGTTAAGAGGCAAAAGCTCTAATCTGGGTCTCAGGAGGATATTTCTGCCTCGTGCTGAGTGGCTTTTATATTTAGATGGTCACTTCCGAAACTTTGTAGCATGCGATTGGCCATTGGTCCACTTAGCAATAATAGTTTATTCAGTGAATGACTGTAGTCTCGAAAGTGAGCCAAGATCGCTACGATCACTAAAATGCTGTTGCTTTGTCACTTCATCGCGATCTCACAAAGTTCCTTTATAAAAATGAAGTCAACAGTATATATAACAACAGACTTTGTTTGTTAGAGAGGTTTCGTGAGCCTGCAATCTGGCCCTTGTCAAACTCGCTCAAATCCTTACGCTTGCCCATTTCTCCTGCTTTTAACACATCAACAACAAAATGTTCACTTGCTGCCTAATATATCCCACCCACTAACAGGAGATCATCAGTGTTATTCACGTCATATATACACAACAAATTCTTCCATGATTTTTAAATTACAATCCCAGTGTTATTTTAGTCTCATTGTTATAGTTTTATTTTGTTTGGTTTTTATTCAATTTTTAGTAATTTTGTTGCATTTTTGTCTTTTTTATATAAAATATTAACCACTTTTTTTGTTGTTATTTTAGTACTTCCGTTTGTACTAAGAGGAAATAAGAAATCTAGCTAAATGTATTTTATTTTAAGTAATGAAACGGTTATGGTTTCAGTCCGTCTGTCTATCTATTGTCTGCAGATGCACAATAATTTATGCTGCGATTAACGGATAATTATAATGCGGCAAGACCTAGAATCAATATACAGAAGCAAGATCTTTCTACTTCCACATGCAATATGAGGGGTTATGTAAAGTTAATGAAAGTCTGAGGTGTGTTGTGATGTTGGGCTGGAAACATAATTCAAGAACTCAATGCGGTGCAATGCCAGCTGGGACCCGCAGCCGCCTCGCTCTCGCCGCTTCAAGGCTGGAGGCTATGCAGAAACATTCTTCTGTTCTCACTCGTGTGTGTGTGTGTGTGTGTGTGTGTGTGTTCTCTCTCTCTTTATCGTACGAGGTCATCGGTCAGCCCTGATCTCTCTGACCTTTGAAAGAAAGATCAATCTAGAGCGTGTTTCTTCTGCACTAACTGCGTTATGATTATGAATTGATGATGCCACAGGCTGATCCAAACCCTAGTGCGCTGTCTACATAGGTCGCACACTATTAAGGGATCATCCTGAATCTAGCGGAAATGTGTCGCACACAAATATTGGGTCAAATATTTACTATTTTTATCGATGCCTTTATGGTGAGATGAAACCATAAACTCACTAGCTCATTATGCACGGAGCAATTTTAACCCTTAATCGTCCCTTGGGGTCCAGCTGACCCCACTGGACTTTTCCTCCATTTTTTAAAAGTGTTCCCTTCATCTCAGGGCCATGAGACTCTGTGACTTTTCCTAAATAATCTATCTAAACATGCACAAAAAATGGGCTTGATTTGGTTGTTCTAAAGGTGTGTAAAAAATTTTTTTTACCGTTTAAGTCCCTCTGGGTCAGATTGACCCCACATTGAAAATGAATGGGAAAGTGTAAAAAAATACAATTTTTTTCACTTTTTTTGTCAAATTTTTTTTACTAAATCCAGTATAAATCTGAAAATTTTCACATTTATATCAAGGTCTGGTCCTAGAGCATAAACACAAAGTAGAACGAACTTTCTGTCTCATACACACGCACACACACACACAAACACACACGTGTGTGACTGCAACAGAGAGCATTTTTATAGAAACTGGCAAAAAAAATCAACAAAACTGGCATAAATCTGAAAGATTTTCATACATAAATGAAGTACTAATACTAGAGCACAAATGCAATATGGAACAAGCATGTTCACTCACACACACACACAAACACAGGTGTCTGGAGCATTTTTTTGGATTTTGGCAATGAATGGGAAATGTAAAAAATGCTTTTTTTTCCACTTTGTTTGTAAAAAAAAAATCAACTAAATCCAGTATAAATCTGAAAATTTCCACATTTATATCAAGGTCTGGTCCTAGAGCATAAACACAAAGTAGAACGAACTTTCTGTCTCATACACACACGCACACACACACAAACACACACATGTGTGTGACTGCAACAGAGAGCATTTTTATAGAAACTGGCAAATAAAATCAACAAAACTGGCATAAATCTGAAAAAATTCCATACATAAATGAAGGACAAATACTAGAGCACAAATGCAACATGGAACAATCATGAGAAAGAGAGGGAAAAGGGCAAATAAAAGAAAGATGAAAGGCAGGTTAACTTTTGCATAACTTCCCTATGGACCTCTAGTGGATAATGTGGTCATTGCACTCTCACTCTTTCTCTTTAACTATAATTCCTAAAGTTTTTCCACAAACCTACAGATGGCGGTATTCTATCCCTAACACATAGAGCAATGTCCAAAAACTATTTATATTTATTTAAGATCATCATTCAAGTGATTTTTTCATTAAAAAATAATTTTTAATGAGCCAATTTATGACATAGTTAAGTATTTGTGCAGTAAATAGGTAAATACTACCAAATACCCACAAAAACACAGCATAAATGTATAGTTGAGAAGTAAATAAAAAAAATTATATATAGTTTTCCATGTAAAAAAATTATATTTCCTTATGCAATCGCTCTGTAAAAGTTTGGGGTCCATCTGACCACAAGGGACTCAAACGTAAACCCTACTTGAGGGACGATTAAGGGTTAAACACGACTTACTAAAATAAAAATATAGATGCTATTCATGCTATTTTTTTTTAATTATTGAAATGCTTATTAACTTTAATGAATGACTGGCGTACTTATTTTATAATTTTATAAAGGTTATAATTGGTCTTTCCTGGTGCACATGGCAATTAATAACACATTTTGAAATCTTTTCCATACAGTGAAGTTTAATATCACTAAAGTTCATAAAATCAGTCCATATAAAGCAATGCTCTGGTCTAAGACTCAGTGTGTAGGGCAGAATGTGGACTATTTTATAGGGCCTTTCTAGTGGTTATAGTATTTGTCCCTTCAGGAGCTTGACATCTGTCATTTTTATGGAATAGAGCTCCAATCGTTTAAAAAATATATTGGTCCTGAAGTATTTTTAAAAAAATTGAAAAATACAGCATATTAGAACGATTTCTGCAGGGTCATGTGACACTGAAGACTGGAGTAATGATGATAAATTCAGCTTTCACCACAGGAATAAATTACATTTTACTAAATATTCACAACAGCTATTAGAAATCGTATTCATATTTCTTAATATATTGTGTTTTTACTGTTTTTAATCAAATAAATTCAGCCAAAACATTAGTCTTAATTATTAAAAGTTATTTGACACTGTTATTGCTAGTGTGTAAAATAATGCATGAGAACTAACTAGCAAATTATAGCCTATATTTATTTTAGTATATGACGCGTTCCTTCACACTGTAAAACGTAATAAGTTGACTTTACGTAGAAAAAGTGAGGAAACCGATTGCCTTAAAATGTTCAAGTAAAGCAGCGTATTATTTTTTTGGCAAAACTTAACAAAATTTGTACAGAAAACTTGTTAATTAAGTATACTTAACTCAAAATTATTAGTTATGTTAACTTGTTATTAGTGCTCACATTACTAGGAAAATATTAGGAAACCGATTGCCTTAAAATTCTCTAGTAAGCTGAACTTAAAAAAATAAGTGAAGACAAAAAGCAACAACTGAACTCCATATTTATTACTTATCAATAGTCTACAGATACTACACTGTAAAAACAATTAAGTAAGCATTACTTAATTGCATTAAGCTGTTCTTACTTAAACCGTTTAAGTTGTCAACTTAATTCTATCTGGGATCTGTGGAAGTTTACTCCCAGAGTGCATTGCGGCATGAATTTTTTTACTATTTTTGGCTTTATTTTACTATTTGTCTTTTGTCAGTATAACCACAATAACGACAGCAAATAAAACAAAGGTCTTATTAATAATAATAATAATAAAAAATCCTTGTTACCATTGTTGTGTTTTGCTGCTGAATGTTGAAGTGTGTGTGTGACACACTCAAGCATTGTCAAATGATATTGTGACAAATATAGAGGGATTATATCAACTCAATTAAAAGGTTATGCCATAAATATTAGCAAAAATAATGTTAAAAGATCATTATTTGACATTAAATATAGTTATGTTATTTATCATTAATGGACAAATATTTTATATTATATATAACTTCCCTTCTTTTGAAATCATACAACTATGATTTCTTGTTGCATTGCTGCATTAATAGGAAGTTTATTACTATAATATGAATGAAGTGTCCAACCAAAGGGAACATTAATCACAATTATGGTGGAGGAAGTGGAGGAAATGAGTGATAAGTTTATACAAAATTGCACCACCTCAAAAACACTTTGCCCGCCTGCTTGTTTTTTTGCTTTGGCCAAATGGTGCTCAAACCAGTCAAGTAATGTTTACTTGAGTTTTCTAAGTAACGAAGGCATAGCATGCAAATAGTTCAGATTACTTAATTGTTTTAAGTAAGTTCAACAAATTATTGGACATTAAGTAAAGTCTTAGTAAGAACAACTGTTGGATTTTTACAGTGTACTTGAATATGAAAGTTGGCAGTTTTACCATGTTTTAGTGAAAATAATATTTTGAGTTTTATAAATCACTTTCGAATGACTGTGATATTACTGAAGAAAGCCTGGAAACAGACACACATTCACTCTGATATGCTGGAAACTGCTGATGTTTCTTTGTGCATTGTGTGTTGAAGAACGTAAATGGCATTACAATCTGAGAAATTAGAAAGGGTCAGCAGTAGTTTGCATCCCTGGAAATTAATGCCCGTTGTTTGACTTTTTTTTAACAGTAAACAGTCGGGAAATATTACTGTATTAACTGTTTCGTCTCGGCTCTCATTCAAGCTGCTCGGTTTCTGTGGACAATAAATCCCGCCTCCTTCGATTTGATTGGCTATCTCAAACATTTTGACATTGGCAAGGCAAGGCAAGTTTTTTTGTATAGCACATTTCATACACAGTGGCAATTCAAAGTGCTTTACACAGAAATGAAGTTAAAATAGTCATAAGTGAAAATAAATAAATATATATATAGTATAACAGTTACAATAGGAATTAAAAGGAAATAAAAATAAAGATGAAATTCCCTTATCTGTGGTGGAAGAAAATGGAGAGTCGTTGAGTTTTCAGTCGTTGAAAATGGAGAGTCGAGAGTCATTGAGCGCTTTTACACCACTGAGACTGATCAGGCTAAATAGATTTGAGTTTTTCATTCACTTTCTTCGTCTGAGCTGACGGATGGATATAGACTAGGCTACGTAAATTTACTATTATTCATTCT
>NC_137107.1:49555943-49575943 GCF_949357685.1 Gobio gobio | reverse complement strand
CGGGTTGCTATATAGGGTATTATTGTTTGTTGCCAGGGTGTTGCTATGTAGCTTCCTAAGTGTTCTGAATAGTTGTTAGCTGGTTGCCAGGATGTTGCTAGGATGCTTTTAAGGTGTTCTGAGTAGTAGTTTGCGGGTTGCTATATAGGGTGTTATTGTTTGTTGCCAGAGTGTTGCTATGTAGTTTCCTAAGTGTTAGCTGGTTGCTAGTGTGTTGTGGGTGGTTGCCAGGGGATTGCTGGGCAGTTTCTAAGGTGTCCAGAGTAGTTGTTTACCTGTTGCCAGGGTGTTGTGGGTGGTTTCCAGGGTGTTGCTAAATAGTTGTTTGCAGGTTGCTAGAGTGTTCTGGGTGGTTGCCAGGATGTTGCTAGGATGCTTTTAAGGTGTTCTGAGTAGTAGTTTGCGGGTTGCTATATAGGGTGTTATTGTTTGTTGCCAGGGTGTTGCTATGTAGTTTCCTAAGTGTTCGGAATAGTTGTTAGCTGGTTGCTAGTGTGTTGTGGGTGGTTGCCAGGGGATTGCTGGGCAGTTTCTAAGGTGTCCGGAGTAGTTGTTTACCTGTTGCCAGGGTGTTGTGGGTGGTTTCCAGGGTGTTGCTAATTAGTTGTTTGCAGGTTGCTAGGGTGTTCTGGGTGGTTGCCAAGATGTTGCTAGGATGCTTTTAATGTGTTCTGAGTAGTAGTTTGCAGGTTGCTATATAGGGTGTTATTGTTTGTTGCCAGGGTGCTGCTATCTAGTTTCCTAAGTGTTCTGAATAGTTGTTAGCTGGTTGCTAGGGTGTTGTGGATGGTTGCCAGGGGATTACTGTGCAGTTTCTAAGGTGTCCAGAGTAGTTGTTTACCAGTTGCCAGGGTGTTGTGGGTGGTTTCTAGGGTGTTGCTAATTAGTTGTTTGCAGGTTGCTAGGGTGTTCTGGGTGGTTGCCAAGATGTTGCTAGGATGTTTTTAAGGTGTTCTGAGTAGTAGTTCGCTGGTACTATATAGGGTGTTATTGTTTGTTGCCAGGGTGTTGCTATGCAGTTTTTAATTGTTCACAGGTTGCTAAGGTTTTCTGGGTGGTTGCCAGGATGTTGCTAGGATGTTTTTAGGGTGTTCTGAGTAGTAGTTCGCTGGTACTATATAGGGTGTTATTGTTTGTTGCCAGGGTGTTGCTATGCAGTTTCTAATTGTTCACAGGTTGCTAAGGTTTTCTGGGTGGTTGCCAAGATGTTGCTAGGATGTTTTTAGGGTGTTCTGAGTAGTAGTTCGCTGGTACTATATAGGGTGTTATTGTTTGTTGCCAGGGTGTTGCTATGCAGTTTCTAATTGTTCACAGGTTGCTAAGGTTTTCTGGGTGGTTGCCAGGATGTTGCTAGGCAGTTTCTAATGTGTTCTAAATAGTAATTCACCGGTTGCTGTATGGGTTGTTATTGTTTGTTGCCTGGGTGTTGCCATGCAGTTTCTAAGGTGTTCCGAATAGTTGTTTGCAGGTTGATAGGGTGTTCTGGGTGGTTGCTAGGCAGTTCTGGGTGGTTGTCAGGATGTTGCTTGGATGTTTTTAAGGGATTCTGTTTTTAGTGCACAGGTTGCTATTTAGAGTGTTATTGTTTGTTGCCAGAATTGTTGCTAGGCAGTTTCTAGGGTATTCTAGGTGGTTGTCAGGATGTTGCTAGGATGTTTTTAAGGGATTCTGTTTAGTAGTGCTATTTAGAGTGTTATTGTTTGTTGCCAGGGTGTTGCCATGCAGTTTTTACAGTGTTCTAAATAGTTGTTTGCAGGTTTCTAGGGTTTTCTGGGTGGTTTTCCAGGATGTTGCTAGGCAGTTTCAAAGGTGTTCTGAATTGTTGTTCACATATAGGCTGTTATTGACCGTTGCCAGGATGTTGCTAGGCAGTTTCTAGGGTGTTCTGGGTGGTTGTCAGGATGTTGCTAGGATGTTTTAAGGGATTCTGTTTAGTAGTGCACAGGTTGCTATATAGAGTGTTATTGTTTGTTGCCAGGGCGTTGCCATGCAGTTTTTTTTAAGGTGTTCTGAATAGTTGTTTGCAGATTTCTAGGGTTTTCTAGGTGGTTGCCAGGGTGTTGCTATGCAGTTTCCAAGGTGTTCTGAGTAGTAGTTTGCAGATTGCTATATAGGGTGTTATTGGTGGTTGCCAGGATGTTGCTAGGGCTGTTTCTAAGGTGTTCTGAATAATTGTTTGCAGGTTGCTAGGGTGTTATTGTTGGTCGCCAGGGTGTTTAATGGTTGGTGTTGGAGGTTATGAGCACAAGCACTAGCAAACACAACTAATAAAGCTCAGAGTAAGTTGTAAGAATGGTCTTTATGGGATGTACATTCATCTGTTTTTGCTGTCAAGACTAACATTGATGTCTTCCTGTCACATTCTTAATTAAGGAACTCAGTGGAAAGCTTGAATAACGAACAGCCTCGGTCTTAACGAGACTCAGTTTTGGCACCGACTCAACGGCTGCTATGACAACTCGGCGGCCCTATAGGAGCGGACAACAGACAGTGAACGGCATTAGAGCCTCTGCCCAAAGAACACAATGGATCACAACTTCATGGATCCCCCAATTTAGACTTCAACCCGTTTGTTTAAGGAGGAACGTCGGCTTCGGTCCTCCTTCCCGAATGGCGGCGGATCCGAACCACCTTAAGGTTCAGTCCCTGCCAGCGAGGCGAGCTTTGTTCAAACTGACAGGAATTGGCAGGCAGCCATTTTGTTCGCAAATTTGCATAAACGCCAAATGGTGTCTGTTTCCTGTAGGTCTTCTAGAATTCTCTTTAAGCAGAGCTGAGTGTGTGTGTGTGTGTGTGTGTGTGTGTGTGTGTGTGAGCTTCATCAGGACACACTCCTCCTCATCCCTGTTGTGAAGTCGATGAGTTTCACACTGATGCCGTACCTTATTTTAGCTGGATTATTCCATGACCCCATGAAACAAGACGCTAGGAGACGTGAAACTGGCCTGCCTTTCATGCTGTTTGCCATCATCTTTGTTAGGGAACGTCCCCAAACCTGCCCTAAAATCAATATTATATTCTTCTCGATTTTATGCATTGTGACGTTATTGTCATGTAATAAGGAGTATTTATTGTTCTTCCTTCAGTTTATGCTAAACTAAAATACATTTGATTATTCATTTCATTATGATATGAATAATCTACAGTATTTTTGATCCAAACCATCTATAATAATAATGGGAGTTCACAAAAAAACTAAAATATGTAGAAGCATTACAAAAATGTGAATATTTGGTGAAAAATACTAATACTGCCTTACATTTTTAAATATGTAAAATATAATGAAATAACCACCTTAAAGGCAGGGGTTTTCAAACTTTATGAGCCAAGGACCCCCAAATATGATGAATCTTTTATGACGGACCCCCTTCCTAAAATACATCTATATATTTTTATGTATAAAAAAGCAAGATAAAGGGGACTATAGTGAGGAAAAACGTACTAGAAAGATACAAAGCAAACATATACAATTCCGGAAAGAATGGCATATACATTTAGAAAGGAAATGGTTAGAATATTCGTAGACTTTATCCATTGTCTTTTTATTTTCTCAAATTTTCTGGGGACCCCTTAAACCTTCTGGAGGACCCCAGTTTGAAAACCCCTGCCTTAAAGGTGCACTATGTAAGTTTTCCGTCCGCTAGAGGTCGCCTGTTCAAAACAAAGGCGTAGTTTGATGACGGCACGTTTGAGCGCAGAATCTTGGGACATGTGGTCTTCACCTCACAGCCGGTGGAAAAGAATCGGGACAGGACTCGGGCAGAAATCATGTTGATGGATGTGATTTATTAACGTTACTGTAGTAGTGCTGAAAAAATGTATATCACGGTATTTTTCCAGGGTGTCCGCGGGGTTGTAAAAGGTAGTAAATGAAATTAGCCAAAATTAAGGGCATTAAAAAGTAGTAAACGTCATCTGACGAGGTATTACATTTTCGAGCCCAATTTTTTTTAGATACATTTTTAATTTGTGTTAAGTACAGGCCTTTTTTTTCCAAAATTTGCATGGATTTATTTATATGTTGAGAGTTTGCGATGTTAAGTTATAATGACCTTGTTACATTGTGATGCAATATGTTATTCCATTTGGAAAGATATTTCATTTACGCTACTATAGTTGCAGTTTGAAGTCGCGCTGGTATTAAAACATATTTTGAAGGTATTAAAAAAGGTATTAAATTCAACTTAAGAAGTTCTGTTTATACCCTGTTTTCAAATTATATATCGGTTTCGCGGTACATGACGGTATTTTTTCCCCCTATGCATGACCGGGTGTTAACCACATTTTCTACTAATTGAGAGTGGAAATACTGCAGTAGATTGACTAGAATGCCCTATTTTACTGTCATGATGAGTTAATATTGTAGAAAACACCCTAGAATTAATACAGGTTTGCAAAGCCCCACAAAATAATGCTGTGCGAAGACAACAAGCAATAAAAAACATTCAACACACTAATTACACACACATGAATATTAAAATATGACCATGGAGATAAAAAAGTTACTTTTTTGCCCATTCTTCTTTAAATTGTCAGTCTATTTGTTAACTTACATCGTCTTCTGTGTAGCAGAATAACCCATCGTCCTATCGTGGTCGTGATCAGACGTACAGTTCAGTGTCCTTTGCGTAACATTACATTTCATTTGAAGAAGACGTGACGAAATATGTGCGCATAGCATACACGCTGCCGGTTTATGCTTAGAGCACTAGAGTATATGAAATATGTCCATAAAAAACGTAAATGCACGGTCTATATGTGCTATAATATGATCCATGTGGAGAACAATGGATTTTTTTTAATAATCCAAAGTATTTAAATATTTTAAATAGACTGCAGCAATTAACATTTTGTCAGAATCGGTAGTAAATTACATGTTATTTTGTTTAGTTGTCGGTTCAGAATCGTGATCTCCATTTCAAACCAAAAAATTATGATTCCCAATTTTTCCACAATCGTAGAATAAAAAAGTATGAAGTATATATTACATAGCAATCTCATCGTGGCCCATGCCCTCACACGTCCTGGTTCCTCGGGGAAAATAGCATCTCACGATTTACAAATAGTTGGAAACATTTGGGATATTGTAAGTACTCGACTGAACAAAATATATAACACTGGCCTAGTGGTTTCTGGATATTTTACTCAAAAAAATTTACATAGTGCAGCTTTAATGTGTAATGTTGGCATATTTTAAATTTTGGCATGAAAGCTTATACGTTAATGGAGCAAACTGGCCCAAAATCTCAAAATTGACCACTGTATGAAAACCCCCCCGCTGTTTTCACAAAGTTAAAGTTTGTCTAAATTAAAAGAAACAAGTTCATAAAACTTGAAAACAAATTAAAGTCTGTTTTGAGAACTCAGAAAGTTCAAAATACTCATAAAATTTCATTTGATTGATCTAATTTCTTTAACAAAAAGGAACACGCCGACTTTTTGGGACGTTATCTTATTCCCCATATCCCCCAGAGTTAGATAAGTCCATACACACCATTCTCATCTCCGTGCCATAACTCTGTCTGACACACTCACTGCTAGCCTAGCTTAGCACAAAGACTGGAGGTAAACAACATTTTCCTATTTACATGTTGTGATGTGTATAGTTACATTGTGTACTGAGACTGACGGAAAATTAAAAGTTGTAATTTTCTAGACCGATATGACTAGGAACTATACTCTCATTCCTGCGTAATGATCGAGGAATTTTGCCAAACCATGAGTGCCGCGGCGCAATGATATTACGCAGCACCTGAAAATAGGCTAACTTCCATCAACATAACCAACGTGTAACAGACTTCTTTGTGATTTATCTTATAATTTGTTTTTTTGTGTACATTTTTGACATTTCTGTGTGTTTAAATAGGTTTAAGGTCTGCATTATCTGTCTTAATAAGTAGGGACTTTTATTTTGACGGATGTTGTGTTCTACGGAAAGATAGTGAGAGCTCGCGGTTCATCGGAGTGGTTAGGCAGATTTAGAGTTTGCAGTTTGTTAAGCACCCCCCGAAAAGGCATAAGGTGTGTATGTTCTTGTTTACTGTCATCTGTAATGTGTATTTTTGTGTATTTCGCTGTATGTTAATGATAATGCTATGAAGAGAGAGAGTTTGTGTACGAGGTGTTAATGCGCTCTTCTTTGCTTTATTTGTTCAGCTCTTACAGTGATTTTTTGGAGATCAAACGGTTGACTCCATGAAACATCAGTAAAGTCTGGCCATCATTCGGACAGGGTTTGCTACACAGCATGACGATATGTTTGCACAGAGAGAGAGCGCTGGGGACTATTATCAGGTGCTGCGTAATATCATCGTGCCGCTGCACTCATGGTACGGCTCAAAGTTCCTTGATTACTACGCAGGAATGAGAGTATAGTCCCTAGTCATATCATTCTAGAAAATCGCAACTTTTCATTTTTTACGTCGGTCTTAGTACACGATGTAACTATACACATCACAACATGTAAATAGGAAAATGTTGGCGTTATTTTGTCACTTATTGAGCAGTCAGCTAGCTGGAGCCGTTTACCTCCAGTCTTAAGGCCTGTTCACACCGGGACGATTTTCGCGCGCGTTTATCGCCGACGTTTAACGCCTCGTGACTAAACAATGGGCGCCAATGTGAGTGTTCACACTGACGCGTAAAACGCCAGGCGTAAAAGCGTCATTTAAAAAAAAACGCCTCGGGTTCGTTTTTTTATTTTGACGCGGCGCGTTAAAAACTGGCCGACCAATGAGATCAGCGCTTTTGTTCACGTGCCTGGAGCTGCTGAAGTGACAGTAAAACACGACTTGGTGGCGCTCAAGCACAAAATCGGTCTTACCGAGCACACATTGATACGACGAAGAAGTAGTAAGTAGACAAAGAAGAAGATGGGCTTCTAATGCTGCTTGCCAGTTAGCAAAAAGTGTGCGAATGCTTTTGCCATAGACATAATATATCTGTGGTTTTGGCAAGCACGTAAATACTGTCTCTCCTCTTCTTCTTTGTGACAAGCGAGTGTCAGAAGCGTAAAGTGCCGCAGCACCATCTTGTGTACCGGGAGCGCATCGACTGAATGTGCACGTTCACTCGGCGCATCGCCAGTGGAAATCGCTTGGGTGTGAACACTCAAGACGCGCCGAAAAACGTCACGAAAAACGCTGGCGATAAGCGCGTGCGATATTCGTCCCGGTGTGTACAGGCCTTTAGTGCTAAGCTAGGCTAGCAGTGAGTGTGTCAGACAGAGTTATGGCACGGAGATGAGAATGGTGTGTATGGACTTATCTAACTCTGGGGGATATGGGGAATAAGCTAAAGTCCCAAAAAGTCGGCGTGTTCCTTTAAGTTTACCCTACTCAAACCAATGAATTATTTTGAGCGTTAGTGGAGTTTTAACCGTTTAATCTGCACGGATAGTGTGGACGAGTTCAGGTTTCACACTGCAGGATTTTACAATTGGAAGAATCGACGACAACTCTCTCCGGTGCGCAAACTACGTTTCACAACCAAACACGCGCGAGATATGACAAGGAAACAACCCGAGATCACAGGTGCGTCAGAGTTCTCTCGCGAGACTGATTGTTATTAAAAATGATAAACTGCAGAAAGTTTGCGCTCCAAATTGTGTGTGCGCTGATTTTCAGCAAAAAGGAAATGTTTGGGGAGACACAGGGAGCAAGGGTTGTGTTCTGCAGAAAGAGTTTGAGGTAAATAAATCACTTTGCAATGTGCTGCTGTTACGGCTGGCCGAGCAAATGCTTGTGCTTCGTTTCTGTTTGATGTAATTGCGAATATATATATCTATTAAAATACTGACATTCTGGTCTATAACTCCTCCCCGTACCTCCAGCGTCCCTGTATCTCGCGCTCTCATTGATCATCCAATTTGCCTATGATTTCGGCCACTTGTCTGCGATTTCACAAAACCTGTCGGCGAGTCAACATTAGGGCTAAAATCAGGCAGTGTGAACTCGGCATTAGGGGCTAATTTTAACGATCTGAGCTCATGGTCTGAAGCGCAGGTGCACTTTGGGCGTTTCCGAATCCACTTTTGCTAGTTTAACAACGGGAAAACGGTCGTCGCACCGGGCGCATGGTCCAAAGGGGTTGTCCCTCGTCTCTTAACCCTCTGGGGTTCTTCGGGACAAAAATGACCCGAAGCGTTTTATAATAAAAAAAAAAAAAAAAATCATAGCTTCATCGGAATGGTCCGAAATTTGGTGACTTTATTAGTACTTGGTATTTGAACACCCAAAAAACAGGACAGGATTTGAAAAGTCTAAGTGGTCGTAAAAAAAATAGTCACACTCAGGACCTTCGGGTCAAAAATGACCCCCATAGGAAATGAATGGGAAATTGGCAAAAATATGAAAATACAGAGTTATTTTGTGCATACAATCTACAAATCAGCCAGGATGCAGAAAAAAGGACTCAACAGTGAAGATCTCTAAAACATCATGAGTGCAAAACAGACAAAAAAACTCACACAATGTGCTATTGCGTGATAAAAATGCTCAATGTGTCCACCGGATGGCACCGATCTCATTAAAAAAAAATTGCTTTCATGAGGCCTAGGCTTGACTCTAAAATGAAATACAGCTTTAATAAAAAATTTAAAAAAAATTATATATATATACATTTTTTATAATATTCAATGGGAAAAAATTGGTCATAATTATTGCATAAATATTAATTATAAATAATAAAATTATCTCAAAACACCAAAAAAGAAAAAATATTATTGAACAAAAATATATTTAATTGATTTTACTCAAATCTTTTTTATCTTAATCCCGCCATCTGGGTCATTTTTGACCCGAAGGTCCTGAGTGTGACCCATAAATGAAGAACCCCAGAGGGTTAAATGATTAACTCCCTTTTAAATAAACTTTTGCTGATCATTTACTCACCCTCATGTCATCCAAGATGTCCATGTCTTTCTTTCTTCAGTCGAAAATAAATTAAGGTTTTTGATGAAAACATTCCAGGGTTTTTCTCCATATAATGGACTTCAATGGGCTCCAAACCGGTTCAAGGTCCAAATGACAGTTTCAGTGCAGCTTCAAAGGGCTTTAAACGACACCAGATGATGAATAAGGGTCTGATCTAGACAAACCATCAGTTTCTGTGAGAAACCCAGCAGTATTTATGCTATTATTTTACCTCTTAACAGACGAGCGTGATCATCTCTGAGCTCAGCCATAACTTCCGCTAAGTGAGGTCAAAATACGAGCGTGGTCATGTCTATCTCGCTTCAAACGCTTGATTTATACGCACGTCCAATTCGATGTGGACGCGCGAATAGATTCAAAATGTTCAAGCGTCCAACTAGACGCGGTAGACGTGAGTTTGACGCTCTATTCGCGTTTGGTGTGAACGCAGCTTAATGAGTCATGGGTGTGTTTTGGTTGTAACGTGCAATAAACCAATCAGAGTCTCATCTCCCTTTCCCTTTAAAAGCCATTTCCGCTCGCACCGGATTCGCTATTTAGCCTACTATTTTTTTCCTTTCGTCATACTCCATTTAGTTGCTATCATCATTTGTTTGATTTATACTGTGGATGTCAATACAGAAAACACAGTTCATACCAACTACATTTGTTGAGCGTCTAAAATCGCACAAAAACACTGTAAAAGTAGACCATAATACCATGATAGGACTACTTTTATGGTGTGATTGTTCATTTTGGAACGGTAATAACTAGGGCTGCGCAATATATCAAAATGATCGAAATATCGCAAATGTACATATCGCAATATGCATATCGCAAGGGCACGCAATATCTGAATTATAATAGGCTACTTCAACATTGTGAAAAGTCTACGTTTTAGGTCGACGCATATAGCAGAGAAAAGACTGGGCACACGACTGTTACTCATGTGACTTGCTTGACGTTAAAAAGAGTTATTATAACTTGCGAAAAACAACTCCTCGCAGTCTCGTGCTGTCTGACACACACACCGAAACGTGCGCACAAGCCGTTCTTTTTTTCGTGTCTTGCTACACACTCGAACTGTCAAATACACACACAGTTGTGTCAAAATGGCTGTCTTGATGAGTATTCATGTGAACACAGTCGGTTATTATTATAAAGATATCAGTTGGGGAAAGAAATGGATTTTACACACTTAAAGCAATATCGTATCGCATATCGCATTATTTAACAAGGATATCGCATTTTTCTTCAATATCGCACAGCCCTAGTAATAACTATACATTTTGGTTAGTCGTTTTTGTTTTCATTTCTATAATGCAAATAAATCTCGATTTTAGGGTGAAATGCGGCCTGGACGTGACCAAACGTTTGAAGATCCATCGTTATTATTGTTTGAAAGAGACGCCGCTCCTTTCACACCGAAGCACCACGATCACCGTAAACCAGTGTCCTCCATAATAGGCGTCTCATTACTTTTTGAATAACATCAGGTGCACAAATATTTAAACAAGCATCTGTGAAGATGAGAGGAAATCATGCAAATATGAAAAAGGCCCTGGAAATGAAGGATTGTGGGATGCGGGCGGCTGACATCTTGGCACGGTGAGCTGATCAATTAGTCTAATCACACCAGTGTCAGCGCTGAGGTTGCATTAATATTCAATTAATGGTCTGAATCCCTCCTAAAGCTTCTAGAGCCTTCTGGTGCTGCCGGGGAACGCCTCGGAGCGCAATCCCACTCCTCGCGCTCCCATTGGCTGTGGAGATGGCAATCCGTGTTCACGGCGCGCTCTGGTCGGAGTGTGTGCGGTCTTTATTGACCAAAAACAGGTTTGCGAATAAAACCCAACGTGAAGTTTGGCGTACCAGAAAACCCGACACAACAAAAACATTCTGTTTACTGTGTTTTCCCCCTCAGTCTCTCTCTCTCCCCCTGAGCGGTTTCTCCTGGAGCAGATGGATGTTGTGCAGGCGCTGTTTCATGTGTGTGTGTGTGTGTGTGTGTGTGTGTGTGAGAGAGATTCCAGTATCCCGCTTTTCCAGGTCAGGGAGGATTTGGTTCTGCCTGGCTGCCTTGGTTTGGGCTCTTACTCGGGTTAATTAGTTAATGTCACTAATATGTTATTTGAGTGTTTGTGTTATTGGGCTCTTGACCCCCTTTTTGCAACGCTAAATCATTTTTGAATAGAAATAACTGATTATGTTCGAAACAAGGTTATTATGTAAAATCATTATCACTGAGAAAGTGCAAGTAAATGTCACAAATAATTAAGAAATTGCAACTAACACATTGAATTAAATTTAAAAAAGTTGAAGTGCAAAGACTGAAATAGCACAGCATTTTCTGTTAAAACAGACAATAATCTTTATTTACTACTTCAAAAAGTAAAATAGCTGAAATAAAATACTTTTTTTATGTACTAAAGTAACTCAAACTGTATAGATACAAAGAATGACAAAAATACAACCAAATAAAATCTAATTCAATCTATTAATACAAACTAAAATATCCCAGTGAAATCTTTATTTGAAGATTTACAAATAAAACAAGTGCTATGTAATATATACTTCATACTTTTTTATTCTACGATTGTGGAAAAATTGGGAATCATAATTTTTTGGTTTGAAATGGAGATCACGATTCTGAACCGACAACTAAACAAAATAACATGTAATTTACTACCGATTCTGACAAAATGTTAATTGCTGCAGTCTATTTAAAATATTTAATTACTTTGGATTATTAAAAAAAAAACGTTTTGAGTGAATGATTCAGTGATTCACTCAAAGACTTCACTTGATGAATCATCGTTTTTGAACGAATCTATTGAGTGAATGATTCAATGGCTCACTCATAAAGACTTCACTTGTTTCATTTCTGGATGAATCAGCGTTTTTGAACGAATCTCTTGAGTGAATGATTCAAAGACTCACTCATGTAGACTTCTCTTGTTTCATTACTGGATGAATCAGTTTTTTGAGTGAATCTCTTGAGTGAATGATTCAATGGCTCACTCATAAAGACTTCACTTGTTTCATTTCTGGATGAATCAGTGTTTTTGAACAAATCTCTTGAATGAATGATTCAATGACTCACTCATAAAGACTTCACTTGTTTCATTTCTGGATGAATCAGTGTTTTTGAACAAATCTCTTGAATGAATGATTCAATGACTCACTCATAAAGACTTCACTTGTTTCATTACTGGATGAATCAGTGTTTTTGAGTGAATCTCTTGAGTGAATGATTCAATGACTCACTCATAAAGACTTCACTTGTTTCATTACTGGATGAATCAGCGTTTTTGATTGAATCTCTCGAGTGAATGATTCAATGACTCACTCATAAAGACTTGACTTGTTTCATTACTGGATGAATCAGCGTTTTTTGAACAAATCTCTTGAATTAATGATTCAATGACTCACTCAAAGACTTCACTTGTTTCATTTCTGGATGAATCAGTGTTTTTGAACAAATCTCTTGAATTAATGATTCAATGACTCACTCATAAAGACTTCACTTGTTTCATTACTGGATGAATCAGCGTTTTTTGAACAAATCTCTTGAATGAATGATTCAATGACTCACTCATAAAGACTTCACTTGTTTCATTACCGGATGAATCAGCGTTTTTGAGCGAATCTCTTGAATGAATGATTCAGTGGCTTTTTTAACAGTCTCTCTGAACTATGATCTTTTATCCAGTTCTTCTGTGATAATCTGAATGATTGTACGACACAAATAATGATAGTGTGTGGTAGGGGTGCTCCGATTGATCGGCAACCGATCTCGATCGGTCGATAATCGCTTTGGGATGATTGATCGGCGGTCTCCAAAAAGGCCGATCTCATGAACCGATCGCATGCTGACGACACATAAACCCGCACCTGCCGTGAGAGCTCGGGCATGATATTCAGCGACACCGTCTCATTCTCTTTCCAGCGCGGGTAAAATAATTATAATGCTGATAACTTACGTCTCACAGAAAGTTTTCAAATGACTACTTAAGTTCACAAACAGCGCGCGTGAATCACCGTGTGCGCGCTCTCTCTCACTTTCAAAATGCTCAAATGGCTTCACATCATCGCATCTGCACTAAAATCGAGCTGCACATTTGACACAGGATTTGCCACTTTGCACAATCGAGGCAGTGTCGCATCGTCACTAAAGTTTATCATTTGCATTTATTTTTAAGTCTTGCCAGTGTTCAAACCGCTCAGTACTCGTGCGCTCTCCAGACCGTGAGCGCGCGCCCACACACACACACACACACAGGCCATCTCACAAAAAGCTTGCGAGAACAAATTGCGGTGAAATGGTCAGATACACACAAATGCATGTACTAAATGACCGTCTTGACGAGTGTGCACGTAAACCCCGCCGTGACTCGCGAGTGAACGTTTGTGCAACAGTAACCGTATCCGTGTTCGCTCTTAAAGTGACAGCTGTCGAATAAACTGCTGCTGTCTCTGAGTTTCTCTTTGTCTTGTGTTGTTTGATGAACCTTTATGACACTCACTGCTCTTGAATGACTAACTTTTGCAACCTTAAGTGTAAGGATTAATCTAATTTAATTTATTCAGGGAAGACCAAGATTAATTTACATTTGATTTCTTATTAAATGTCTTTAGTATTTCTTATCTCAATACTAATGTTAGACCTACCTGAAAAATTGTCTTTAAAAACAAAAATGCACTGCATGATCAAATATTTAGGTGAGGTAATTATATACATTTATTATATACATTTATTTGGGAAAGATGGCCTACAGTAGCCTTAAGTTATCTCATTTTCTAAAATAAACACTTGGTGGTTCTTCAAGATCTTGACTCTAGCCTATTTCTACAGTTTTTTTCTCAATACAGTTAATTTAGAGTTAGTTTCATTTCTACAAATGGTGCAAACTCTGCAAGATTATAGATAAAAGATTGCCATTCTGTGATCGGCAATCGGCAGATCATGATCTTGGTGATCGGTAATCGGTGATCGGCCCCAAAAATGCTGATCGGAGCATCTCTAGTGTGTGGTTGAAGCCGTTTCATATCCTATATCCTGAACATTACTACCAAAAAACACAAGCATGTATTCATATGCTAGCATCTAAATGAGGATGTCTGACAGACTCGTATCAAGCTAATCATAATGACCTCAGACTTTAGCATTTTTTTTTACAATTTAAAGCTTTAGCTCATGATCATTTTTTTCCCTTTGTCAAATGAGGACGTCCCCAGATTTAACATTAAAAATAAATGAATTTATGGCGTGTCTCTTTGTGCGTGTGTGTGTGTGTGTGAATGTTTGTCAGATCTGTGCCGCTCAACCTCTGGCCTTCGGAGAACTCCACCATCTGTTGTGCTGTAAAAGTGGAGCACGTTCTGTAAATGAACCTCTCGTTCACACCAAACATCTTCTTCTTCTTTTGTGTAATCTACAGCTTTACTCTTTGTCTTTTAGCTCCTGTGTCTGAGGCAAACACGAGCGCCGGATAAATCATCTTCAGGAACATGACAGATTTATGAAGGAGGTGAAGTGTTGGGGATCAGACGAGCTGCATTCGGCTCTTTCACCAGACGGCAGACCCGGTGTGTGAGCACAGGTTGAGCCCAGACATCACCAGGTAGCCTGTGTTTGTCCCCTCGGTGTGTGTGTGTGTGTGTGTGTGCAGACGGGTCCCACAGGGTGAGCTCTACAGCTGTAGACAGACTGGATTCTCTGCATCTGCTGTCCTGACATCTGCAGACTGGGCCGGAGACACATGCTTCTCTCTCAGTGTTTCAGGATCAGGTACAGCTGAAGCAGAGCAAAGTCATGATATAAAGGGAATATTAATGATGATCATATAATAATAGAAACAGAAAAATATCAACAAATGTATGCAATTGGAACATGATTTAATGCATGTATATGAAAATAAAATACACACACACACTGTGTGTATATATATATATATATATATATATGTTTAAAATAAAAATATTAAAGGGTTAGTTCACCCAAAAATGTAAATTCTGTCATTAATTCCTCACCCTCATGTGGTTGGACACCCGTCAGACCTCCGTTCATCTTCAGACACAAATGAAGATATTTTAGTGTAAATCTGATGCTCTGAAAGGCCTCCATTGGCTCAACTTTACACTCTCAAGACCCTTAAAAGACACTAAAGACGTCGTTACAAAGTCCATCTCACTACAGTGGCTCTACAATAACTTTATGAAGCGACGAGAATAGTTTTTGTGCGCAAAAAAACCCTAAATAACGACTTATATAGTGATGACGATTTCAAAACACGGCATCATGAAGCTTCGAAGGGTTATGAATCAGTGAGTCGATTCAGCAGTTTGAATCGCCAAAGTCACGTGATTTCAGCAGTTTGGCGGTTTGACACGCGATCCGAATCATGATTCGACTCACTGATTCACGCTTCGAAGCTTCATGAGGCCGTGTTTTGAAATCGTCATCACTATGCAAGTCGTTATTTAGGGTTTATTATCGCCGATTTTATTTTTGAGGATATTTAAAAGGAAAGAATGCCTTTTTCTGTAGAAGATTTCTGTATATATAGAGTATGTTTAAATATTATACATATACACGCACACACACACACATATATATATATATATATACTGTATATAAACATGTATAAATGTGAAAAATGTGTGTGTAGACAGACTAAGTCAGTTATTTTAGTATTGCTGTAATTATAATTTTATATAATTTTATTTATTTATATAATTTTATACACCAAATGAGTGCGTGTGAGAGTGAGTGTGTGTTTGTCTGTGTGTGTGTGAGAGAGAGAGAGAGAGAGTGTGTGAGAGAGAGAGAGAGAGAGAGAGAGAGATAGTGTTTGTGTGTGTGTGTGAGAGAGAGAGATAGTGTGTGTGTGTGTGTGTTTATCTGTGTGTGTGTGTGTGTGTGTGTGTGTGTGTGTGTGTGATGGGTAGGTTTAGGGGCAGGGGCAGTGTGTGTGTGTGTGTGTGTGTGTGATGGGTAGGTTTAGGGGCAGGGGCAGTGTGTGTGTGTGTGTGTGTGTGTGTGTGTGTGTGATGGGTAGGTTTAGGGGCAGGGGCAGTGTGTGTGTGTGTGTGTGTGTGTGTGTGTGTGTGTGTGTGTGATGGGTAGGTTTAGGGGCAGGGGCAGTGTGTGTGTGTGTGTGTGTGTGTGTGTGATGGGTAGGTTTAGGGGCAGGGGCAGTGTGTGTGTGTGTGTGTGTGTGTGTGTGTGTGATGGGTAGGTTTAGGGGCAGGGGCAGTGTGTGTGTGTGTGTGTGTGTGTGTGTGTGTGATGGGTAGGTTTAGGGGCAGTGTAAGGGGATAGAAAATACGGTTTGTACGGTATAAAAACCATTACGCCTATGGAATGTCCTCACATTTCACAAAAACAAACTTGTGTGTGTGTGTGTGTGTGTGTTTATCTGTGTGTGTGAGAGAATGTGTGTGTGTGTTTATCTGTGTGTGTGAGAGAATGTGTGTGTGTGTTTATCTGTGTGTGTGAGAGAGTGTGTGTGTGTGTGTGTGTGTGTGTGTATCTGTGTGTGTGAGAGAATGTGTGTGTGTGTTTATCTGTGTGTGTGTTTATCTGTGTGTGTGAGAGAATGTGTGTGTGGTTGAGAGGTTTGAACAGCTGTGCTCTGGCATGAGTGGTCGAGGGGTCCAGGTGCTGCGGCTGTGGCGTCGCCCGCAGTGCTGCCGTCGGGTGAGAGGGGACGGAAGAGCTAATCAGGCAGCAAAGCACTTCTGACGGACCGCAGAGAACACACACCGCAGAACGACCCAGCCACAGAACGACCCAGCACACGACCCATCTCATTCAGCCGCAGGAAAACCCCCGAGAGAGAGAAAGAGATGCTGGGATGAAGTCGTGCTGAACCTTCGACATAATCCAGAACTCTGACAGTCAAACCAACAGCTCAATTCAACAAAACACACAAACGCTCCGTGTGTGTGTGTGTGTGTGTGTGTGTGTGTGTGTGTGTGTGTGTGAGAGGTTGGACTCGTCCGGTTGTCGTCTTACAGGGAAAACACGAGCAGATCTCCAGTTCGAGACCGTCTCTTAATGTCTCGACATCTGGAGAACCGCACCAGTCCATCAGTGCGCATGAAAACATCATTTATTCATCATTCATGCATTATTTACATCTATTGTCAGGGTTTTAATTAACACCAGCATTTTGTGTTTCTAAGTCAATCTCATATTCGTCATATTCTTCATCATACTCATATTCGTCATATTCTTCATCATACTCATATTCGTCATATTCTTCATCATACTCATATTCGTCATATTCGTCATCATACTCATATTCGTCATATTCGTCATATTCTTCATCATACTCATATTCGTCATATTCTTCATCATACTCATATTCGTCATATTCTTCATCATACTCATATTCGTCATATTCTTCATCATACTCATATTCGTCATATTCGTCATATTCTTCATCATACTCATATTCGTCATATTCGTCATATTCTTCATCATATTCATCATACTCATATTCGTCATATTCGTCATATTCTTCATCATACTCATATTCGTCATATTCATCATACTCATATTCGTCATATTCTTCATCATACTCATATTAGTCATATTCTTCTTCATATTCGTCATATTCTTCTTCATATTCGTCATATTCTTCATCATACTCACATTCGTCATATTCTTCATCATACTCACATTCGTCATATTCGTCATATTCTTCATCATATTCATCATACTCATATTCGTCATATTCGTCATATTCTTCATCATATTCATCATACTCACATTCGTCATATTCGTCATATTCTTCATCATATTCATCATACTCATATTCGTCATATTCTTCATCATACTCATATTCTTCATATTCGTCATATTCTTCATCATACTCATATTCGTCATATTCTTCTTCATATTCGTCATATTCTTCATCATACTCATATTCGTCATATTCTTCTTCATATTCGTCATATTCTTCATCATACTCATATTCGTCATATTCTTCATCATACTCATATTCGTCATATTCTTCTTCATATTCGTCATATTCTTCATCATACTCATATTCGTCATATTCTTCTTCATATTCGTCATATTCTTCATCATACTCATATTCGTCATATTCTTCATATTCGTCATATTCTTCATCATACTCATATTCGTCATATTCTTCATATTCGTCATATTCTTCATCATACTCATATTCGTCATATTCTTCATATTCATCATATTCTTCATCATACTCATATTCGTCATATTCTTCTTCATATTCGTCATATTCTTCATCATACTCATATTCGTCATATTCTTCTTCATATTCGTCATATTCTTCATCATACTCATATTCGTCATATTCTTCATCATACTCATATTCGTCATATTCTTCATCATACTCATATTCGTCATATTCTTCATCATACTCATATTCGTCATATTCTTCTTCATATTCGTCATATTCTTCATCATACTCATATTCGTCATATTCTTCATTATACTCACATTCGTCATATTCTTCATCTTACTCATATTCGTCATATTCTTCATCATACTCATATTCGTCATATTCTTCTTCATATTCGTCATATTCTTCATCATACTCATATTCGTCATATTCTTCATCATACTCATATTCGTCATATTCTTCATCATACTCATATTCGTCATATTCTTCATCATACTCATATTCGTCATATTCTTCTTCATATTCGTCATATTCTTCATCATACTCATATTCGTCATATTCTTCATTATACTCACATTCGTCATATTCTTCATCATACTCATATTCGTCATATTCTTCATCATATTCGTCATATTCTTCATCATACTCATATTCGTCATATTCTTCTTCATATTCGTCATATTCTTCATCATACTCATATTCGTCATATTCTTCTTCATATTCGTCATATTCTTCATCATACTCATATTCATCATATTCTTCATCATATTCATCATATTCTTCATCATACTCATATTCGTCATATTCTTCTTCATATTCGTCATATTCTTCATCATACTCATATTCGTCATATTCTTCATCATACTCATATTCGTCATATTCTTCATCATGCTCATATTCGTCATATTCTTCATCATACTCATATTCGTCATATTCTTCATCATACTCATATTCGTCATATTCTTCTTCATATTCGTCATATTCTTCATCATACTCATATTCGTCATATTCTTCTTCATATTCGTCATATTCTTCATCATACTCATATTCGTCATATTCTTCATCATACTCATATTTGTCATATTCTTCTTCATATTCGTCATATTCTTCATCATACTCATATTCGTCATATTCTTCTTCATATTCGTCATATTCTTCATCATACTCATATTCGTCATATTCTTCATCATACTCATATTCGTCATATTCTTCTTCATATTCGTCATATTCTTCATCATACTCATATTCGTCATATTCTTCTTCATATTCGTCATATTCTTCATCATACTCATATTCGTCATATTCTTCTTCATATTCGTCATATTCTTCATCATACTCATATTCGTCATATTCTTCTTCATATTCGTCATATTCTTCATCATACTCATATTCGTCATATTCTTCATCATACTCATATTCGTCATATTCTTCATCATACTCATATTCGTCATATTCTTCATCATACTCATATTCGTCATATTCTTCATCATACTCATATTCGTCATATTCTTCATCATACTCATATTCGTCATATTCTTCTTCATATTCGTCATATTCTTCATCATACTCATATTCGTCATATTCTTCATATTCGTCATATTCTTCATCATACTCATATTCGTCATATTCTTCATCATACTCATATTCGTCATATTCTTCATCTTACTCATATTCGTCATATTCTTCATCATACTCATATTCGTCATATTCTTCTTCATATTCGTCATATTCTTCATCATACTCATATTCGTCATATTCTTCATATTCGTCATATTCTTCATCATACTCATATTCGTCATATTCTTCATCATACTCATATTCGTCATATTCTTCATCATACTCATATTCGTCATATTCTTCATCATACTCATATTCGTCATATTCTTCTTCATATTCGTCATATTCTTCATCA
>NC_137107.1:49511885-49550743 GCF_949357685.1 Gobio gobio | reverse complement strand
GTCATAAAAGTGCATCTATCCATCATAAAAGTGCATCTATCCATCATATGCATCTATCCATCATAAAAGTGCATCTATCCATCATAAAAGTGCATCTATCCATCATAAAAGTGCAATCTATCCATCATAAAAGTGCATCTATCTGTCATAAAAGTGCATCTATCTGTCCATAAAAGTGCATCTATCCATCATAAAAGTGCATCCGTTCCGTCATAAAAAGTGCATCTATCCATCATAAAAGTGCATCTATCCATCATAAAAGTGCATCTATCCATCATAAAAGTGCATCTATCCATCATAAAAGTGCATCTATCTGTCATAAAAGTGCATCTATCCATCATAAAAGTGCATCCGTCCGTCATAAAAGTGCATCTATCCGTCATAATAGTGCATCCGTCCATCATAAAAGTGCATCTATCCGTCATAAAAGTGCATCTATCCATCATAAAAGTGCATCTATCCATCATAAAAGTGCATCTATCCATCATAAAAGTGCATCATAAAGTGCATCTATCCATCATAAAAGTGCATCTATCCATCATAAAAGTGCATCTATCCGTCATAAAAAGTGCATCCGTTCCATCATAAAAGTGCATCTATCCATCATAAAAGTGCATCTATCCATCATAAAAGTGCATCTATCCGTCATAAAAGTGCATCCGTCCATCATAAAAGTGCATCTATCCATCATATGCATCTATCCATCATAAAAGTGCATCTATCCATCATAAAAGTGCATCTATCCGTCATAAAAGTGCATCTATCTGTCATAAGTGCAATCTATCCATCATAAAAGTGCATCCGTCCGTCATAAAAGTGCATCTATCTGTCATAAGTGCATCTATCCATCATAAAAGTGCATCCGTCCGTCATAAAAGTGCATCTATCCATCATAAAAGTGCATCTATTCCATCATAAAAGTGCATCTATCCATCATAAAAGTGCATCTATCTGTCATAAAAGTGCATCTATCCATCATAAAAGTGCATCTCATCCGTCATAAAAGTGCATCCATCCGTCATAAAAGTGCATCTATCTGTCATAAAAGTGCATCTATCCATCATAAAAGTGCATCCATCCGTCATAAAAGTGCATCTATCCATCATAAAAGTGCATCTATCCATCATAAAAGTGCATCTATCCATCATTAAAAGTGCATCCGTCCGTCATAAAAGTGCATCTATCCATCATAAAAGTGCATCTATCCATCATAAAAAGTGCATCTATCTGTCATAAAAGTGCATCTATCCATCATAAAAGTGCATCCATCCGTCATAAAAGTGCATCCATCCGTCATAAAAGTGCATCTATCTGTCATAAAAGTGCATCTATCCATCATAAAAGTGCATCCATCCGTCATAAAAGTGCATCTATCCATCATAAAAGTGCATCTATCCATCATAAAAGTGCATCTATCCGTCATAAAAGTGCATCTATCCGTCATAAAAGTGCATCTATCCATCATAAAAGTGCATCCATCCATCATAAAAGTGCATCCATCCGTCATAAAAGTGCATCCTATCCATCATAAAAGTGCATCTATCCATCATAAAAGTGCAATCTATCCGTCATATAAAGTGCATCTATCCGTCATAAAAGTGCATCTATCCATCATAAAAGTGCATCTATCCATCATAAAAGTGCATCTATCCGTCATAAAAGTGCATCCATCCGTCATAAAAGTTGCATCTATCCATCATAAAAGTGCATCTATCCATCATAAAAGTGCATCTAGTCTGTCATAAAAGTGCATCTATCCGTCATAAAAGTGCATCCATCCGTCATAAAAGTGCATCTATCCATCATAAAAGTGCATCCGTCCCGTCATAAAAGTGCATCCATTCCGTCATAAAAGTGCATCTATCCATCATAAAAGTGCATCTATCCATCATAAAAGTGCATTTATCCGTCATAAAAGTGCATCCATCCGTCATAAAAGTGCATCCATCCGTCATAAAAGTGCATCTATCCGTCATAAAAGTGCATCCATCCGTCATAAAAGTGCATCTATCCGTCATAAAAGTGCATCTATCCATCATAAAAAGTGCATCTATCCGTCATAAAAGTGCATCCATCCGTCATAAAAGTGCATCTATCTGTCATAAAAGTGCATCTATCCATCATAAAAGTGCATCTATCCGTCATAAATCGTCATAAAAGTGCATCCATCCGTCATAAAAGTGCATCTATCCGTCATAAAAGTGCATCTATCCGTCATAAAAGTGCATCTATCCGTCATAAAAGTGTATCTATCTGTCATAAAAGTGCATCTATCCGTCATAAAAGTGCATCTATCCGTCATAAAAAGTGCATCTATCCGTCATAAAAGTGCATCTATCTGTCATAAAAGTGCATCTATCCGTCATAAAAGTGCATCCATCCGTCATAAAAGTGCATCTATCTGTCATAAAAGTGCATCTATCCATCATAAAAGTGCATCTATCCGTCATAAAAGTGCATCCATCCGTCATAAAAGTGCATCTATCTGTCATAATAAGTGCATCTATCCATCATAAAAGTGCATCTATCCGTCATAAAAGTGCATCCATCCGTCATAAAAGTGCATCTATCCGTCATAAAAGTGCATCCATCCGTCATAAAAGTGCATCTATCTGTCATAAAAGTGCATCTATCCGTCATAAAAGTGCATCTATCCGTCATAAAAGTGCATCCATCCGTCATAAAAGTGTATCTATCTGTCATAAAAGTGCATCTATCTGTCATAAAAGTGCATCTATCCGTCATAAAAGTGCATCCATCCGTCATAAAAGTGCATCTATCTGTCATAAAAGTGCATCTATCTGTCATAAAAGTGCATCTATCCGTCCATAAAAGTGCATCCATCCGTCATAAAAGTGCATCTATCTGTCATAAAAGTGCATCTATCCATCATAAAAGTGCATCTATCCGTCATAAAAGTGCATCCATCCGTCATAAAAGTGCATCTATCTGTCATAAGTGCATCTATCCATCATAAAAGTGCATCTATCCATCATAAAAGTGCATCTATCTGTCATAAAAGTGCATCTATCCATCATAAAAGTGCATCTATCCGTCATAAAAGTGCATCTATCTGTCATAAAAGTGCATCTATCCATCATAAAAGTGCATCCATCCATCATAAAAGTGCATCTATCCATCATAAAAGTGCATCTATCCATCATAAAAGTGCATCTATCCATCATAAAAGTGCATCTATCCATCAAAAAAGTGCATCTATCCGTCATAAAAGTGCATCTATCCGTCATAAAAGTGCGTCATAAAATTGCATCTATCCATCATAAAAGTGCATCTATCCATCATAAAAGTGCATCCGTCCGTCATAAAAGTGCATCTATCCATCATAAAAGTGCATCTATCCATCATAAAAGTGCATCCATCCATCATAAAAGTGCATCCATCCATCATAAAAGTGCATCTATCCATCATAAAAGTGCATCTATCCGTCATAAAAGTGCATCTATCCATCATAAAAGTGCATCCGTCCGTCATAAAAGTGCATCCGTCCATCATAAAAGTGCATCTATCTGTCATAAGTGCATCTATCCATCATAAAAGTGCATCCGTCCGTCATAAAAGTGCATCTATCTGTCATAAAAGTGCATCTATCCATCATAAAAGTGCATCCATCCGTCATAAAAGTGCATCTATCTGTCATAAAAGTGCATCTATCCATCATAAAAGTGCATCCATCCGTCATAAAAGTGCATCTATCCATCATAAAAGTGCATCTATCATCATAAAAGTGCATCTATCTGTCATAAAAGTGCATCTATCCATCATAAAAGTGCATCTATCCATCATAAAAGTGCATCCATCCGTCATAAAAGTGCATCTATCCATCATAAAAGTGCATCTTTCCATCATAAAAGTGCATCCATCCGTCATAAAAGTGCATCCATCCGTCATAAAAGTGCATCTATCCATCATAAAAGTGCATCTATCCGTCATAAAAGTGCATCTATCCGTCATAAAAGTGGGTCATAAAAGTGCATCTATCCATCATAAAAGTGCATCTATCCATCATAAAAGTGCATCCGTCCGTCATAAAAGTGCATCTATCCATCATAAAAGTGCATCTATCCATCATAAAAGTGCATCCATCCATCATAAAAGTGCATCCATCCATCATAAAAGTGCATCTATCCATCATAAAAGTGCATCTATCCGTCATAAAAGTGCATCTATCCGTCATAAAAGTGAATCTATCCATCATAAAAGTGCATCCGTCCGTCATAAAAGTGCATCCGTCCATCATAAAAGTGCATCTATCTGTCATAAGTGCATCTATCCATCATAAAAGTGCATCCATCCGTCATAAAAGTGCATCTATCCATCATAAAAGTGCATCTATCTGTCATAAAAGTGCATCTATCCATCATAAAAGTGCATCCATCCGTCATAAAAGTGCATCTATCCATCATAAAAGTGCATCTATCATCATAAAAGTGCATCTATCTGTCATAAAAGTGCATCTATCCATCATAAAAGTGCATCTATCCATCATAAAAGTGCATCCATCCGTCATAAAAGTGCATCTATCCATCATAAAAGTGCATCTATCCATCATAAAAGTGCATCCATCCGTCATAAAAGTGCATCTATCCGTCATAAAAGTGCATCTATCCGTCATAAAAGTGCATCTATCCGTCATAAAAGTGCATCTATCTGTCATAAAAGTGCATCTATCCATCATAAAAGTGCATCCATCCGTCATAAAAGTGCATCTATCCATCATAAAAGTGCATCTATCCATCATAAAAGTGCATCTATCCGTCATAAAAGTGCATCTATCCGTCATAAAAGTGCATCTATCCATCATAAAAGTGCATCTATCCGTCATAAAAGTGCATCTATCCGTCATAAAAGTGCATCTATCCATCATAAAAGTGCATCCATCCGTCATAAAAGTGCATCTATCCATCATAAAAGTGCATCTATCCATCATAAAAGTGCATCCATCATCATAAAAGTGCATCTATCCGTCATAAAAGTGCATCCATCCATCATAAAAGTGCATCTATCTGTCATAAAAGTGCATCCATCCATCATAAAAGTGCATCTATCCATCATAAAAGTGCATCTATCTGTCATAAAAGTGCATCTATCCGTCATAAAAGTGCATCCATCCGTCATAAAAGTGCATCTATCCATCATAAAAGTGCATCTATCCATCATAAAAGTGCATCTATCCGTCATAAAAGTGCATCTATCCGTCATAAAAGTGCATCTATCCATCATAAAAGTGCATCTATCCATCATAAAAGTGCATCCGTCCGTCATAAAAGTGCATCTATCCATCATAAAAGTGCATCCATCCATCATAAAAGTGCATCCATCCATCATAAAAGTGCATCTATCCATCATAAAAGTGCATCTATCCGTCATAAAGTGCATCTATCCGTCATAAAAGTGCATCTATCCGTCATAAAAGTGCATCCGTCCGTCATAAAAGTGCATCCGTCCATCATAAAAGTGCATCTATCTGTCATAAGTGCATCTATCCATCATAAAAGTGCATCTATCCATCATAAAAGTGCATCTATCTGTCATAAAAGTGCATCTATCCATCATAAAAGTGCATCCATCCATCATAAAAGTGCATCCATCCATCATAAAAGTGCATCTATCCATCAAAAAAGTGCATCTATCCGTCATAAAAGTGCATCTATCCGTCATAAAAGTGCATCTATCCATCATAAAAGTGCATCTATCCATCATAAAAGTGCATCCGTCCGTCATAAAAGTGCATCTATCCATCATAAAAGTGCATCTATCCATCATAAAAGTGCATCCATCCATCATAAAAGTGCATCCATCCATCATAAAAGTGCATCTATCCATCATAAAAGTGCATCTATCCGTCATAAAAGTGCATCTATTCATCATAAAAGTGCATCCGTCCGTCATAAAAGTGCATCCGTCCATCATAAAAGTGCATCTATCTGTCATAAGTGCATCTATCCATCATAAAAGTGCATCCGTCCGTCATAAAAGTGCATCTATCCATCATAAAAGTGCATCTATCTGTCATAAAAGTGCATCTATCCATCATAAAAGTGCATCCATCCGTCATAAAAGTGCATCTATCTGTCATAAAAGTGCATCTATCCATCATAAAAGTGCATCCATCCGTCATAAAAGTGCATCTATCCATCATAAAAGTGCATCTATCATCATAAAAGTGCATCTATCTGTCATAAAAGTGCATCTATCCATCATAAAAGTGCATCCATCCGTCATAAAAGTGCATCTATCTGTCATAAAAGTGCATCTATCCATCATAAAAGTGCATCCATCCGTCATAAAAGTGCATCTATCCATCATAAAAGTGCATCTATCATCATAAAAGTGCATCTATCTGTCATAAAAGTGCATCTATCCATCATAAAAGTGCATCTATCCATCATAAAAGTGCATCCATCCGTCATAAAAGTGCATCTATCCATCATAAAAGTGCATCTTTCCATCATAAAAGTGCATCCATCCGTCATAAAAGTGCATCCATCCGTCATAAAAGTGCATCTATCCATCATAAAAGTGCATCTATCCGTCATAAAAGTGCATCTATCCGTCATAAAAGTGCATCTATCCGTCATAAAAGTGCATCTATCCGTCATAAAAGTGCATCTATCCGTCATAAAAGTGCGTCATAAAAGTGCATCTATCCATCATAAAAGTGCATCTATCCATCATAAAAGTGCATCTATCCATCATAAAAGTGCATCTATCCATCATAAAAGTGCATCTATCCATCATAAAAGTGCATCTATCCATCATAAAAGTGCATCTATCCGTCATAAAAGTGCGTCATAAAAGTGCATCTATCCATCATAAAAGTGCATCTATCCATCATAAAAGTGCATCCGTCCGTCATAAAAGTGCATCTATCCATCATAAAAGTGCATCTATCCATCATAAAAGTGCATCCATCCATCATAAAAGTGCATCCATCCATCATAAAAGTGCATCTATCCATCATAAAAGTGCATCTATCCGTCATAAAAGTGCATCTATCCGTCATAAAAGTGCATCTATCCATCATAAAAGTGCATCCGTCCGTCATAAAAGTGCATCCGTCCATCATAAAAGTGCATCTATCTGTCATAAGTGCATCTATCCATCATAAAAGTGCATCCGTCCGTCATAAAAGTGCATCTATCCATCATAAAAGTGCATCTATCTGTCATAAAAGTGCATCTATCCATCATAAAAGTGCATCCATCCGTCATAAAAGTGCATCTATCTGTCATAAAAGTGCATCTATCCATCATAAAAGTGCATCCATCCGTCATAAAAGTGCATCTATCCATCATAAAAGTGCATCTATCATCATAAAAGTGCATCTATCTGTCATAAAAGTGCATCTATCCATCATAAAAGTGCATCTATCCATCATAAAAGTGCATCCATCCGTCATAAAAGTGCATCTATCCATCATAAAAGTGCATCTATCCATCATAAAAGTGCATTCATCCGTCATAAAAGTGCATCTATCCATCATAAAAGTGCATCTATCCGTCATAAAAGTGCATCTATCCATCATAAAAGTGCATCTATCCGTCATAAAAGTGCATCTATCCGTCATAAAAGTGCATCTATCCATCATAAAAGTGCATCCATCCGTCATAAAAGTGCATCTATCCATCATAAAAGTGCATCTATCCATCATAAAAGTGCATCCATCCATCATAAAAGTGCATCTATCCGTCATAAAAGTGCATCCATCCATCATAAAAGTGCATCTATCTGTCATAAAAGTGCATCCATCCATCATAAAAGTGCATCTATCCATCATAAAAGTGCATCTATCTGTCATAAAAGTGCATCTATCCGTCATAAAAGTGCATCCATCCGTCATAAAAGTGCATCTATCCATCATAAAAGTGCATCTATCCATCATAAAAGTGCATCTATCCGTCATAAAAGTGCATCTATCCGTCATAAAAGTGCATCTATCCATCATAAAAGTGCATCTATCCATCATAAAAGTGCATCCGTCCGTCATAAAAGTGCATCTATCCATCATAAAAGTGCATCCATCCATCATAAAAGTGCATCCATCCATCATAAAAGTGCATCTATCCATCATAAAAGTGCATCTATCCGTCATAAAGTGCATCTATCCGTCATAAAAGTGCATCTATCCGTCATAAAAGTGCATCCGTCCGTCATAAAAGTGCATCCGTCCATCATAAAAGTGCATCTATCTGTCATAAGTGCATCTATCCATCATAAAAGTGCATCTATCCATCATAAAAGTGCATCTATCTGTCATAAAAGTGCATCTATCCATCATAAAAGTGCATCCATCCATCATAAAAGTGCATCCATCCATCATAAAAGTGCATCTATCCATCAAAAAAGTGCATCTATCCGTCATAAAAGTGCATCTATCCGTCATAAAAGTGCATCTATCCATCATAAAAGTGCATCTATCCATCATAAAAGTGCATCCGTCCGTCATAAAAGTGCATCTATCCATCATAAAAGTGCATCTATCCATCATAAAAGTGCATCCATCCATCATAAAAGTGCATCCATCCATCATAAAAGTGCATCTATCCATCATAAAAGTGCATCTATCCGTCATAAAAGTGCATCTATCCATCATAAAAGTGCATCCGTCCGTCATAAAAGTGCATCCGTCCATCATAAAAGTGCATCTATCTGTCATAAGTGCATCTATCCATCATAAAAGTGCATCCGTCCGTCATAAAAGTGCATCTATCCATCATAAAAGTGCATCTATCTGTCATAAAAGTGCATCTATCCATCATAAAAGTGCATCCATCCGTCATAAAAGTGCATCTATCTGTCATAAAAGTGCATCTATCCATCATAAAAGTGCATCCATCCGTCATAAAAGTGCATCTATCCATCATAAAAGTGCATCTATCATCATAAAAGTGCATCTATCTGTCATAAAAGTGCATCTATCCATCATAAAAGTGCATCTATCCATCATAAAAGTGCATCCATCCGTCATAAAAGTGCATCTATCCATCATAAAAGTGCATCTTTCCATCATAAAAGTGCATCCATCCGTCATAAAAGTGCATCTATCCATCATAAAAGTGCATCTATCCATCATAAAAGTGCATCTATCCGTCATAAAAGTGCATCTATCCGTCATAAAAGTGCATCTATCCATCATAAAAGTGCATCTATCCGTCATAAAAGTGCATCTATCCGTCATAAAAGTGCATCTATCCGTCATAAAAGTGCGTCATAAAAGTGCATCTATCCATCATAAAAGTGCATCTATCCATCATAAAAGTGCATCTATCCATCATAAAAGTGCATCTATCCGTCATAAAAGTGCATCTATCCATCATAAAAGTGCATCTATCATCATAAAAGTGCATCTATCTGTCATAAAAGTGCATCTATCCATCATAAAAGTGCATCTATCCATCATAAAAGTGCATCCATCCGTCATAAAAGTGCATCTATCCATCATAAAAGTGCATCTTTCCATCATAAAAGTGCATCCATCCGTCATAAAAGTGCATCCATCCGTCATAAAAGTGCATCTATCCATCATAAAAGTGCATCTATCCGTCATAAAAGTGCATCTATCCGTCATAAAAGTGCATCTATCCGTCATAAAAGTGCGTCATAAAAGTGCATCTATCCATCATAAAAGTGCATCTATCCATCATAAAAGTGCATCTATCCATCATAAAAGTGCATCTATCCATCATAAAAGTGCATCTATCCATCATAAAAGTGCATCTATCCATCATAAAAGTGCATCTATCCATCATAAAAGTGCATCCATCCGTCATAAAAGTGCATCTATCCATCATAAAAGTGCATCTATCCGTCATAAAAGTGCATCTATCCGTCATAAAAGTGCATCTATCCGTCATAAAAGTGCGTCATAAAAGTGCATCTATCCATCATAAAAGTGCATCTATCCATCATAAAAGTGCATCCGTCCGTCATAAAAGTGCATCTATCCATCATAGAAGTGCATCTATCCATCATAAAAGTGCATCCATCCATCATAAAAGTGCATCCATCCATCATAAAAGTGCATCTATCCATCATAAAAGTGCATCTATCCGTCATAAAAGTGCATCTATCCGTCATAAAAGTGCATCTATCCATCATAAAAGTGCATCCGTCCGTCATAAAAGTGCATCCGTCCATCATAAAAGTGCATCTATCTGTCATAAGTGCATCTATCCATCATAAAAGTGCATCCGTCCGTCATAAAAGTGCATCTATCCATCATAAAAGTGCATCTATCTGTCATAAAAGTGCATCTATCCATCATAAAAGTGCATCCATCCGTCATAAAAGTGCATCTATCTGTCATAAAAGTGCATCTATCCATCATAAAAGTGCATCCATCCGTCATAAAAGTGCATCTATCCATCATAAAAGTGCATCTATCATCATAAAAGTGCATCTATCTGTCATAAAAGTGCATCTATCCATCATAAAAGTGCATCTATCCATCATAAAAGTGCATCCATCCGTCATAAAAGTGCATCTATCCATCATAAAAGTGCATCTATCCATCATAAAAGTGCATTCATCCGTCATAAAAGTGCATCTATCCATCATAAAAGTGCATCTATCCGTCATAAAAGTGCATCTATCCATCATAAAAGTGCATCTATCCATCATAAAAGTGCATCCATCCGTCATAAAAGTGCATCCATCCGTCATAAAAGTGCATCTATCCATCACAAAAGTGCATCTATCCATCATAAAAGTGCATCCATCCATCATAAAAGTGCATCCATCCATCATAAAAGTGCATCTATCCATCATAAAAGTGCATCTATCCGTCATAAAAGTGCATCTATCCGTCATAAAAGTGCGTCATAAAAGTGCATCTATCCATCATAAAAGTGCATCTATCCATCATAAAAGTGCATCCGTCCGTCATAAAAGTGCATCTATCCATCATAAAAGTGCATCTATCCATCATAAAAGTGCATCCATCCATCATAAAAGTGCATCCATCCATCATAAAAGTGCATCTGTCCGTCATAAAAGTGCATCTATCCGTCATAAAAGTGCATCTATCCATCATAAAAGTGCATCCGTCCATCATAAAAGTGCATCTATCTGTCATAAGTGCATCTATCCATCATAAAAGTGCATCCGTCCGTCATAAAAGTGCATCTATCCATCATAAAAGTGCATCTATCTGTCATAAAAGTGCATCTATCCGTCATAAAAGTGCATCTATCTGTCATAAAAGTGCATCTATCCGTCATAAAAGTGCATCTATCTGTCATAAAAGTGCATCTATCCATCATAAAAGTGCATCTATCCATCATAAAAGTGCATCTATCCGTCATAAAAGTGCATCTATCCATCATAAAAGTGCATCTATCCATCATAAAAGTGCATCTATCTGTCATAAAAGTGCATCTATCCATCATAAAAGTGCATCTATCCATCATAAAAGTGCATCTATCCGTCATAAAAGTGCATCTATCCATCATAAAAGTGCATCTATCCATCATAAAAGTGCATCTATCCGTCATAAAAGTGCATCTATCCATCATAAAAGTGCATCTATCCATCATAAAAGTGCATCTATCTGTCATAAAAGTGCATCTATCCATCATAAAAGTGCATCTATCCATCATAAAAGTGCATCTATCCATCATAAAAGTGCATCTATCTGTCATAAAAGTGCATCTATCCGTCATAAAAGTGCATCTATCCATCATAAAAGTGCATCTATCTGTCATAAAAGTGCATCTATCCATCATAAAAGTGCATCTATCCATCATAAAAGTGCATCTATCCATCATAAAATTTCATCTGTCCATCATAAAAGTGCATCTATCCATCATAAAAGTGCATCTATCTGTCATAAAAGTGCATCTATCCGTCATAAAAGTGCATCTATCCGTCATAAAAGTGCATCTATCTGTCATAAAAGTGCATCTATCCATCATAAAAGTGCATCTATCCGTCATAAAAGTGCATCTATCCGTCATAAAAGTGCATCTATCCGTCATAAAAGTGCATCTATCTGTCATAAAAGTGCATCTATCCATCATAAAAGTGCATCTATCCATCATAAAAGTGCATCTATCCATCATAAAAGTGCATCTATCTGTCATAAAAGTGCATCTATCCATCATAAAAGTGCATCTATCCATCATAAAAGTGCATCCATCTGTCATAAAAGTGCATCTATCCATCATAAAAGTGCATCTATCCATCATAAAAGTGCATCTATCTGTCATAAAAGTGCATCTATCCGTCATAAAAGTGCATCCATCCGTCATAAAAGTGCATCTATCTGTCATAAAAGTGCATCTATCCATCATAAAAGTGCATCTATCCATCATAAAAGTGCATCTATCCATCATAAAAGTGCATCTATCCATCATAAAAGTGCATCTATCCATCATAAAAGTGCATCTATCCGTCATAAAAGTGCATCCATCCGTCATAAAAGTGCATCTATCCATCATAAAAGTGCATCTATCCATCATAAAAGTGCATCTATCCATCATAAAAGCCGCTAGTCTCCTCAGATAACAACAATCTCAACTGAGCTTTTATTCATGACCGATAAGAATCCATGAAGCGCAAGAGAGAAAGATAACAGAGAGAGAGATTGAGCTGCTCATATGTTCGTAATGATTCGTAATTAATGCTGACAAATAATAATCCTCACAAGAATTCAGGTCATTTTCTGTCCTAAATGCATGTTTAACCCTTTTAACGTAATCGGATTACACTAAAACGAGTCTGTCCTCTACAGTGTTATCTGCCAAACACCTTAAAATGCCCCATTAGGCTTTCTCAATTATTGCTTGTTGTCATGTGGTGTGTAATAAAGTCTCAAAGTGCGGATAAAAGTGATTCTGAACTGCCTGAGTCGTCAGTAATTCAGTCTCACTTCCTGCTCAACACACTTAGGTTTGTAACTAATTTGCATAATGCCCGCCTCTGGTCTTGATTGGCTGAGCAGCGTCTCTTAGCCCCGCCCTCACTCACTGTAGTCGTGTCTGAGACTGGAAGAGTTCGGTTGGATATTTATGAAGCCTTGTTTTTAACTCTGAAGCGTCACATGTTTACAGCGGGAAGCAGAAGCTGGTGTGTGTGTGTGTGTGTGTGTGTGTGTGTGTGTGAGAGTGTGTGTGTGAGAGAGCGTGAGTGTGTGTGTGTGTGTGTGGGAGAGAGCGTGAGTGTGTGTGTGAGAGAGTGAGTGTGTGTGTGTGTGAGAGACTGTGTGTGTGAGAGTGTGTGTGTGTGTGTGTGTGTGAGAGAGAGAGAGCATGAGAGTGTGTGTGTGTGTGTGTGTGTGTGTGAGAGACTGTGTGTGTGTGAGAGAGAGAGAGTGAATTTGTGTGTATGTGTTTGTGTGTGTGTGAGTGAGTGTGTGTGTGTGAATGAATGAGTGTGTGTGTGTGTGTGTGTGTATGAGAGTGAGTGTCGGAGTTTGTATGAGTGTGAATTTGTATGTGTGTGTGAGAGAGAGTAAATTTGTGTGTGTGTGAGAGAGAGTGAATGTGTGTTTGTGCGAGTGAGTGTGTGTGTGTGTGTGTGTGTGTGTGTGTGTGTGTGTGTGTGTGTGTGTGTGTGTGAATGAATGATTGTATGTGTGAGTGTGTGAGAGAGAGAGAGTAAATTTGTGTTTGAGAGAGTGAATGTGTGTTTGTGCGAGTGAGTGTGTGAGTGTGTGTGAATGAATGAGTGTATGTGTGTGTGTGTGTGAGAGAGAGTAAATTTGTGTGTGAGAGAGAGTGAATGTGTGTTTGTGTGTTTGTGTGTGTGTGTGTGTGTGTGTGTGTGTGTGAGAGTATGTGTGTGTGTGTGAATGAATGAGTGTATGTGTGAGTGTGTGTGTGTGTGTGAGAGAGAGAGAGTAAATTTGTGTGTGAGAGAGAGTGAATGTGTGTTTGTGCGAGTGAGTGTGTGTGTGTGAGAGAGAGAGAGTAAATTTGTGTGTGAGAGAGAGTGAATGTGTGTTTGTGCGAGTGAGTGTGTGTGTGTGAATGAATGAGTGTATGTGTGAGAGTGTGTGTGTGTGTGAGAGAGAGTAAATTTGTGTGTGAGAGAGAGTGAATGTGTGTTTGTGTGTGAGTGTGTGTGAGAGAGTGAGTGTGTGTGAATGAATGAGTGTATGTGTGAGTGTGTGTGTGTGTATGAATGTCTGAGTTTGTTTGAGTGTGAATTTGTGTGTGAGAGAGAGAGTGAATGTGTGTTTGTGCGAGTGTGTGAGTGTGTGTGAGAGAGTGAGTGTGTGTGGATGAATGAGTGTATGTGTGAGTGTGTGTGTGTATGAGTGTCTGAGTTTGTGTGAGTGTGAATTTGTGTGTGAGAGAGTGTAAATTTGTGTGTGTGAGAGAGAGTGAGTGTGTGTGTGTGTGTGTGTGTGTGTGTGTGTGTGTGTGTGTGTGTGTGTGTGTGTGTGAGAGAGAGTGTGTGTGTGTGTGTATGAATGAGTGTATGTGTGAGAGTGTGTGTGTGTGTGTGTGTGTGTGTGTGTGTGTGTGTGTGTGTGTGTGTGTGTGTGTGTGTGTGTGTGTGTGTGTGTGTGTGTGTGTGTGTGTGTGTGTGTGTGTGTGACGCTCTCCAGTCAGACATCTGACGTGGCTATAAATACAGGCTGAGTGCTTCAGGGTCAGGTGGAGCGTGACCTTTGACCTGCAGGTGTGTGTTCTGCCCATAGACTGTAAAAAATATGGACGACGCGACTCCATTGACTTCCGCTGACCAAAGTTGAAGCTTTCATAGGCCCGCTCACGGCGCTGACATCTTGGGACCGAGTCTGCGCAGTAGCGATCTCGGGACCGGAGTTGCGCAGTAGAGAACAGGAAGTAGAGGCGCGATTATCAAAAGCCCGCCCACACTCTCACAGATGCAGAATAATTAATTATGTTGGTGTGAAATAAACAGTTATGGAAGTGTAGAAATGAAAGCTAAAGCTCCAATCTCCTCACAAAAATCCAGAAAAAAGTCCGTTAGTGCCTCAGTGACAACTTCACTCAGAGAAGCCGTCAATCTCAGCTGTCAATCATGACGTCACACCCCCCGTTTTTATAGCATCAAATAACTCACTAAAACTAAACTTATTTAAAAGACGAACACTTGAAATGAAATTATTGTAATAAAAACTGCCTAAAATGACAGAAACCATCTTTAGGAAACAATTATTTGAAGTGTAATTAAATAGTTTAGTGTGTCTCGCGCCCATTGAAATACATGGAGAGGCGGGGTTTAGGAGCTATACTGGGACCGGCCACCGGGGGGCGATCGAGGCGCGAAAGCTTCAATTTCTGACTGGAGCACTACAGGCTTGGTTCTGCCACTCATTTAGAAACACATGTTCTGTGCAGAAACTCTCTCTTTTTCCTTTGATCTGCTGGATTTTCAGTTTATATTTCAGTCATTCAACACGTTCGCATGTAAACAGATAATCAATTTCAGATGTGACAAATATCATAATGCATGTTCACTTTGGCTACGATCATGAATGCGAGATATAACTCATTATAATATACATACTGAAAGCATTATAAGGCTATGAGTAAACTTCAAGTGTGGTATTTATTAGCTTTTCAGCAGCTCGAAAAATAGAAAAATAAACTTTATTTTATTACATTATTTATTTATTTTCAATATATATGGATCAATCCCAGAATTTATTGTCGTAATATACAGGTAAAATATTACTATTATTAATTAATTAATTAATTTATTATCTTATTTATTTACTGTCTTAATTTTTTTGTAAAATATTTGTAAAAAAAAAATGTATTACTACTTATTTTTTAAGTATTTTATTTTATTTTTTACAAAATATATGGACCAATCCTTTTATGAAGTAGATGTTCTTGTCTTAATATACTGGTAAATTATTATTATTATTATTATTATTATTATTATTTATTTACAAAAGATATATATATATATGTATATGTATATGTATATATGTATATGTATATGTATATATATATATATATATATTCATTATTATTATTCTTTTTTTTAACAAAATATATCGATCAGTCCTTTTATGAAATATATATATTTTTCTTAATACATTGGTAAAATATATAAAAAAAAAATAATGAATACAAAATTAATGAATCAATTCTGTTATGAAGTACATTTTCTTGTCATAATGCACTGGCAAACTATTATTATTATTATGTTTTATTTTTTATACTATATATGGATCAGTAATGTAAAAAAAAAATCTTAATAAAATGGAAAAATATTAAAAACATCATATCTTACCAAATATATGGATCAATAATTTTATGTACATCTTGTCTTAATATATACATATAAAATATATGGATTTACAATGGTAAAATATTAAAAACATTTTTTTCAGGATCAGTCCTGTTATGAAGTTCATTTTCTTGTCTTAATATACTGGTAAATTTATATTTTTAATATATTTATTTGTACAAAATATTCTGTTATGAAATAAATTACCCTTTTCTAGGGCTGTCAAAAGATTAATCACGATTAATCGCATCCAAAATAAAAGTTTGTGTTTACATAATATATGTGTGTGTACTCTGTTAATTATTATTTATATATAAATACACACACATTCATGTATATATTTAAGAAATATTTGCATGTATATACATTTATATAGTCTATAATATATATAAATATAAATGTTTTATATATAAAAATAATATTTTTTTCTTAAATATATACATGCTTGTGTGTGTATTTATATATAAATAATAATTAACAGAGTACACACACATATATTATGTAAACACCAACTTTTATTTTGGATGCGATTAATCGCGATTAATCTTTTGACAGCCCTACCCTTTTCTCAATATACTGGTAATATATGAAAAACATTTTTAAGATATAAGTCATATTAATTTAGTTTCTTTTATCTCAGTTGCAAGAGCATGGGGTGGATTTTGCATCATTTGTCCTGACGTCTAGCATGAAAACTGAACTAAATATGGAGCGCTGCTTATATTGTACATTTATTGTCTTTTTCTTGTGTCCACAGTTTGAGAGAGAGAGAGAGAGTTTGATTTGAAGAATAGCAGCACACTTTCCCCTGCGCTGGTTCTGTTCCTCTCCTCTGGAAGCAGTAAGTCATCTCTGTTTTTGATGAAGAAGGTGGAAATGAACATGTAGTTTGATTGATGTTTGTTACACGGTCGGATCACAGTTGAGCATGTATCACGATACATCATTCTCACACACACACACACACACACACACACACACCTGCGCGGCTCCACGCGACAGCAGAATAATTCCTGATTTATGAGGCGTGTTGCCGTGCAGCTTCACAATAATCCCGAGATGAATTAACGCTCGTTCGTTGTGTTCTGATCATCAGGACCGGCAGGGATTTTCAGGGCCAATGTCACGGGATCTATCCCAGCATTCCTGATCCCTCACATTCAACCTCCTAAACTCTCTCCAACACACACACACGGAGCAATGCATTCACATGTGCAAGAACACACACCCCAATAAAGTCATGAATTCTGTAATGAAATCTATTTTTGAAATGCATATAAATCTTATTGTGAATAATTCATATTTTGCCCTCATAATATTTAATATAAATGTAATTTCGGAAACTGGCACATACAGGACTTCTCCAATCATTTAGTGTGTTTAAACTCCGCCCCTGAAAGCTCACGCTCATCTGCATACTTGTCTGAGAGCCACGCCCACATCTCAACAACCAATCAGCAAGCCAACCTATCATTTTACAAGATGTACCCAGGGTGTGTATGTGAAGTTTACGCTCAATTTATATTTTATAGCATGTTTAAATCGCCACTTTTTGAGGGTGAGCAAAAACACGCTGTTTTTGTGTGTGTCCCTTTAAATGCAAATGTGATGGTGCTCCCCGCCCCCTTTCAAGAAGAGGGCGGAGCTTCAAGAGCTCATGCTCCCGGCAACAACAAAACATGATTAATGCATGTTTATGTGACGTCATATTCCTCATGCCCCGCCCACGGCTGCTGACTGACAGCCCTTCATTACCATAGTTCCCGAAAACAACAGGCCAATCAGAAGAGAGGCTCATGAATATTAATTAGCCAGACCAAAATCGACCTGCTCTTATCAGAGCTCCTGAGAGAGGAGCTGTACAAATATATTGCGATGGTTTTTGGTACTTTTGGTACGTTTTGGTACTTATTAATTAGAATATGTATTCTTAAGGACATCCACATCTAAAACACAACACCAGAGAGGTGCACAATATGGACCTTTAATTAGTGGAAGACAGTGCTTTAAGTGGGCCGGTACGCTCATTCGCAAGCAGAGACTACATTACCCATACACCCTTGAGTTTTACAAGTGAAAAGCGCATGCGCCGCTTTTGCCGCTGTCAGTGTCAACAGGTTTGTTCGACTTCACCCAGCGATGCGCAGACCGATCGGCGGCTGACTTGAAGCAGTGCATGCCGGTTAGAAATGTTGTCCGACTTGAGGCAGCGCCGACGCCATGTGACAGTGACGTATGTCAACAAAGTGCCGCGAGAGCGATTCGAGAGCAGCCGCTAATACAGCCGGTGCAGTTTCTCGAGAGCGACTGCATGAGGCTGCACGGGCTCTGATGACGACACAGCCGTTCCACGATTGACCAGATTCACCGCATGACAGCGATCACGTGTGTTTCGTGTTTATTCTAAAACCTTCAGCTCCACTAATGCGCACAAATCTGTTTTTTATAACAGTAAAACCTCCTTTCATGTAGTCGCGATGTTATATTGTCATGTTTATCAAAATATAACTGATTAAAAACATAGACCCCACTTCATTGATATAGTGTAGGCTTATATGTTGAACTTTATCCTTGTACAAACACACGCTGTATTAAGCAGTGCATAAAGTATTAGGGCTGTCAAAATTGCCCAAAAATGACGTTCGAATATTCCCTCTAAAAAAAGCACGAATATTCGAACTATTCGAACATCTGGTTGCGCATTTTATCAATGACGCGCATTACGTCAATAACAGGACAAATGAATACAAAGAGACATTACTACTTATATAGGTAGTCTATTTAAGTTTAAACATATTTGACAACGTATTACCTACACAAAAACAAGTAAATCAACTGATGGCCAAGACCGCAGACTCACTGGCTCTCGCGCTCTCTGCGCATAACGGGTTAAATGAACACACACACATTGAGTGCTGATCAAGAGTTTTGTGCAAGCAATTTAAGCTTGCGACTCTTGTCCCAAATATAGCAGGCTTCATTCAGTGATTGAAACAAATATTAATATAAGTTTTACAGCATATTATTGAACGCTCCGAGCGAGCTGTGCTGTGGTGAACATGGAACTTTTCCTTGATATGAAACGGTAAATAATCAAACCAGTGGAAGCAGTGCATTTATCCTTTATTCATGCAATATCTATTCAGTCAGTACCTCGGTTCCATTGCTTGACAGAAGTCCCTGAAGCCCCATCCACGACACTGATCGCTCTCATGTCCTTACAAATCAACAAAATTAATTTCTCCGTTATGGCCTCGCGTGTTGCAGACAGAACTTGTGGCGGGCGATGCAAAGTAAGGCTGGTCCAGTTTGCACATACAAATTAGTTGCTTATATTTACAAAACGAGCCTACAAAAGCATAAAAAAGCCCGTTTAATAAAGAAAAGTTCATGAAACTAAGTGAAAACTCACGAAAGTGTTTAGTGAAATTAGGAAACATTTAGAGATCATAAATTGAGTTGTATAAGTTAACGTTACATTTCTACATACATTTTGTTATCATGTCACAAGTTATATCAAGGTTTATTTTGATCTGTTTTACATGATTCTTTTGTAGTGTGGTTTTCGGTGAAGTGTACTAAAATAAATATCGTCACCTGTGTACATCAGCCCACTTCTTCTCGACGCTTTTTCCTGATGGTTTATAGAACAATTATGCTGCCTTCACGTGCTATCGGAAATTTCCTAATTCCCACTTTAGAAGTCGGGATTACGAGCTTGTTGCATTCAAGTGCTTTGTTGTCGGAGTGAACAAGAATCATGGTTATTCTTGCCTATTTATTGGGAAAATCGTATTAAAACCAACATCATATGTAGTCTCCCATGCACCGACAACCATATAAACATTCCAGATAGTCCGCTTTCTGCTGATTCTGTCATTTCTGTCAAATGCAGGATATTTTCGCTGAGTACCAAACATACAACACGCTTCATATGATTACTCTTACATGTAAATATGTACTACATTCATGTCAAGACAAGACGACCTAAAAAACAACAATAAAACCACACCTGCCACAGCAGTAGTTCTCCCCGCCACCATGTTTAAAGCTTATGACATGCCCATCTCGGGAATTGGGGTATCAAAATGATTTCCGAACTTCCCAGTGGTAAACACGACATCAGATGGCGTTCATGTGCAATTTTTACCTAGGAAACTCGTATTTACGATAATTCCGATAGCACGTGAAGGCAGCATTACTCCGAGTCGCCCTCTGTCGTTTCAAAGAAAAGCAAGTGTAAACACCTCGTCCGTTTGTGGAGGAGCGCGTGCAGTCAGCGGAGGCTCACGCTGCGGAGACGGGCCAAAGTACACAAGGCTTCAGGCGCGCCAGCGCCCACTCGCAAACCAGACAGCCACGCCTCTACTACCGCGGGCGTTTTTTTCCACACATTTTTTTATTTATTCGAATATTAGTTTTCACCTTCGAAATTCGTTTTTTAAAAACTATTCGAATATATATTCGAATTTAGAATATTCGTTGACAGCCCTATAAAGTATTACATGACAATAATGTCACTGAAACATCTGTGTATTGCCGAATATTGCATTTATTTCATTTCAGCTGATAAAGTGTGCAAACACAGCGCGAGCGTCACTGCGGGAAGCAGAAAGTGTCCGACTTCACGTCTGTGTTTGCAGCTCCTCCGCCTGCACGCGGCTACTCTCGCCGATCAGTTGCATCCGGCCGCAGCCCATGTCCAACACACCTAACAACTCAAAGTGGTCCGGAGAGGGTGTGTGAAACGCCACGTGAGACTGGGTTAGAAACGCGCAACCATAGCTGCTCGTTTAAAATCTATGGTTAAAATACAAAGCACTTGTGCCGCGGACGAGGACGAGAGTTCTCCACTTCTACCGATGACAACAGCCGCATGTTGTAGCTGGGTCGTTCCTGTTATACAGTGACTTTTCTGTCTTTATGATTTACGTACTCATATTTTCTATAAAATGAGTCACGTAAGAAATGGCTTAAATTATAAATGTAGGTCTTCTTTATCACTTAAACAGATATAATAGGTATTAAAAATACTATTTTGTATTTTGCACACCTTTTTATTGATATATGCATTCATTTTTATCATGTCCTCAGTGCAAAGTAATCAACTTCCACAAGAACTATAAACCATGAAATGATGAAAATCTCAAAATATTTTTAGATTATGTTATAGAATAGACTACCTCTAGTTATACATATAAATCATGTGAAACAATAGTTTTTTTTATTTTATACAATTGTCTTCATTTACTGTGTGCCTGAAGTCATCTTCCACCCTGTTAGTATGTATTTCTCGACTTCCAAAAAACACCACAATTTCATTGAGACAATTTTCAGGAAATTACATAATTAGTTTTTCCTGCTGGAATTCAACCGTACAAAATTAAGTAAGCTTCAACTCTCACCTCTACCTTTTTTTTTAGTTTTTGAAATGTTATCCTGCTTGTCCCACTCTTAAAGCTCCACCCTGATAGGCTCTGTTATGAAGAATGTTTGTCCGGTCAAAAAAATGTTAAAACATATCTGACATAGTTATAAAAGTTCTGTTTATCTGTAAAAGGTTAGTTAGCTAAACGTTGATCCCTCAAAGAGCTACGGCTAACTTATCTTAAAATTTTCCACCCTGTTGATTCCGCCCTGTTAGATCTATAAACCTAACAGGGTGGAAATTCTAATAGAATAAATCGTATTTTGTGTATATTGCAAATTCTATAAACACATGTATGCATATATAAATATGATATATAAAACCATGTTATATAGGTGCAGTGCCACACATTACTGATGGCAAATCCTGCAGGACAATGATGGTCTTTTATGGTCTTTCACCCTGTTAGGCGAGTCATTTTTAAATAATAATTTGACAGCAACGTTAAATGTTTTGCATACTTATGTTTCATTTTGGGAGGTGAGGATCATTAAAAGCATATACAATATATGTTTTTAAACACATTTTTTTATTATTTACCATCCTGTTGGCAAAAATGGGTACAAAAAGTACCTGTTCTTAATAATCAAGACATTCTATTCATCAATAATAGTTTTGTTATTGTTTCAAGAATTAAAAAAAAATACCATGATGGCATAAGGGACATATACTATCCAAGAAAAACTTGTTATTGTTTAAAATTTACATTATTAACCTTTTGTGATAATATGTATATGTCCCTAACAGGGTGGAACACCTTCACGGCCAATGAACAATGAATCTACCCATAATTATTATTTTTTTAGTCCCTGAGCTTGACCAATATGTATTCCGACTAGTTAAACATGTCACCATTTTGGTAGAATGCTTAAAACATGAAAATCATGTACTTTTTTTTCAAACATTTATGAAGCCAAAATGTTACCGCACACCAGGAATGACCCAGCTATAGTTTCTAACTGTTGCTTTTTGATTAGAAAAAAGAAAGACAAAAGTTAACATGGCCTGCATGGTAGCCTAATGAGGAGCCGTCTTGCTTTGTAAATAAACCCTTATTGTAACAAATGATATATTTACACAATTACAAGAACTATATGTAAGTTCTAAGGCTGAGAACAAGTTAGAAAGAGCTTTAAAATACGGACCTTCTTGAATTATTGACTAAACAATCCCTCCATAACCACGCCCCCAACAAAGCCCCGCCCCCTCTGGTGAGTACCGGCACTTTATTTTTTCCACTTAAAGCACTGGTGGAAGATTTGTTTTGATCATCATTGCTCATAAAGTTTGCATTTGATTAACCTTTGTAAAATCAATAGCTGTGTCTTCATCCAAAGTTGGGAAATTGTAATAATCGCATAAAACATATTTGTGAATAAAGCAGCGTTTCCATCGCATGTGTTCAAGAGAGCAACATCTCAGGCGTTTCAGAGCCACCAAACCAGCATTTGAGATGCTGCGATGCCATTGGTCCACTGGTTAGGCCAGTTAGCCAATCACAGCCTCCGCTGAGGAACAGTCACGTGAGTTTCGCATCGAGGGATTTATTCAGTAAATGTTTCCATCGGAGTTTGTGCATGAAGCACGACCTCATTTATTTACTTAATGCATTTTTTTAAACAAACTATTAATTTGTGCATACATTTGTTTATATTTAAAAAAAATTGTTTTAATAATTTATTGTATGCATTTGTTGATATATTAATTTAATTTAATATTATTTTTTAAAACAATTAATATTTTGCATGCATTTGTTTATATTTTATTTTTTTATTATCATTTTTTGCATGCTTTTTATATTTTATATTTTATTATTATTTTTAAAACAATAATTATTTGCATGCATTTATTTATATTTTAATTACATTTTTTTTAAACAATATTTTTTTGTATGCATTTGTTTATTTTTTATTTTTTTATTATAATTTTTTGCATGCATTTATTTATATTTTAATTAATTTTTTTTAAAACAATATTTTTTTGCATGCTTTTTATATTTTATTATTATTTTAAAACAATAATTATTTGCATGCATTTATTTATATTTTAATTAAAAATTTTAAAACAATATTTTTTTGTATGCATTTGTTTATATTTTAATTTAATTCAATATAATTTTTTAATTATATATTAATTTTTAAAACAATTAATATTTTGCATGCATTTGTTTATATTTAAATTTTTTATTATCATTTTTTGCATGCATTTATTTTAATTCAATTTTTTAAAAACAATATATTTTTTTGCATGCATTTGTTTATATTTTAATTTCATTTTTTAAACAATATTTTTTTGCATGCATCGGTTTATATTTTTAAAAAAAATTATAATTTCTTTGCATGCATTTGTTTATATTTTTATTTATTATTTCATTTTTAAAACAAATTTTTTTTTTGCATGCATTTGTTTATATATATATATATATATATATATATATATATATATATATATATATATATATATATATATATATATATATATATATATATATATATATATATATATATATATAAACAAATGCATGCATGCAAAAAAATAAATAAATAAAAATTATATATATATATATATATATATATATATATATATATATATATATATATATATATATATATATATATATATATATATATATATTTTTTTTTTTTTTTTTTTTTTATTTGTGCATGCATTTGTTTGTTTTTTGTTTTTTAACAGTCTTAAATTCTTAATTAGACCTTCTTTAATTGGATCAGAAAGTCTTAAATTCAATATCATGGCATTGCATTAGGGCCCTATGATTCCTGCAATGCAGAATCCATTCATAACAATAGAATTATTCTGTATAATGCAGAATGTCATGAATTGGTCAAATTGTGGATGAATAAATCAAAAGTAGGTCAGTCACTTAAAGGGACAGTTTACCTAAAAGTTAAAATCCTGTCGTCATTTACTCGCCCTAATGTCGGTCCAAACCCGTCAGACTTTCCTTCATCATATAAAGCCATCGAGTGTCTTCAGAACATCTGGAATAAACCGCTCGATTCCTATGGATCAGTTTTAGAATCTCTTTATGAACTGAAAATCACTCCCACAAGATTTCTCATCTCAAACTTTAATAAAAAAGTGATGGAGATCTGTTGGAAATTGCATTCTCAAATGTTGAAGGGTCACTAATGCAACTCATTGTGTGTTTAGACCAGTGTTGGGGTAACGAGTTACAAAATAACGGATTACAGGAACGATATTACTTTTTTGGGTAACGAAGTAAAGTAATGCATTACACTAAAAATATTGGTAACTACACTACTTTACTAGACTATAGGAACGCGCTTTCCTGCGTTACTCCAGCCGTGTTTGCCTGTGTGTAAAGATCTGATATGTTTAAGTGCTGCGTGCACCGTTGCCATAGAGCAGTGTTTCCCAACCGAGGTGCCGTCTGACCAGAGCAGGGCCGTGTAAAAGTCCTTCAAATTCTCTCTTTGTAAACTTTGTTCAATTCATGCGAGTGCTGCCGTATGTTTGAATAAGACCACTCATTTTCGCCGTCATCACAAATGAGAAGTCACGCGCGCTGTGAGAAGATTTTGTGTCTGTGCTCTCATCCGAAAGCGCGCACACTAGAGCTGCAACTAACGATTATTTTTTCTGTCGACTAATCTAACGATTATTTTTTCGATTAGTCGACTAATCTAACGATTATTTTTCCAGACTAATCTTATTATTCTTTTTTACTGATTATTGTATTTCAAAGAGGGTAGTGAATTTGTATATTATTTTAACATGAAATCAATGAATGATGACAATATTAATTGTATTTCAGGAAGGGTAGTGTACATAGTATGCCATTTTATAAAGAAATATATGAACACAAGAAGCTTTTTAAACATAATATATAATGATACTATTCATCATAAAATGTATACAGAGTAGGCCTAATTAGGAAAAGTTGTTTACTATAGTAGTTGAGTATGATTTACTTATTGATTTTTGTCAATAGTAAACGAAAATGCACTTGTATTTATCTGCAAAAGGTCCACATACAGGAGCTTTCAGCATTGTGTTAATGTATAACTAGTCGTCTATTTTGAAGATACATGTGCATAAACAACGACTAAAGCTGCCAGAAGTTTTTGCCCAAACTTCAAAGACACATTTAAATGATTAAAACTAGAGGAATATCTTAACTTTAATGTTACTTTAATCATGTAAACTATACTTATATACAGCAAGTTATTATGCATATGTGTTTGGGACAGAGCGGAACCAGGTCGCATATACAGGAGATATATGCAGCCCATAATAAATAAAAGCACGAGACGTACTGGGGTCGGAGAAGAACCCAGGAAAATGTGACCGTCTGTTGCAATACACGCGCCACGGTTCAGCTGCGCGAGAGAACCATGAAGTAAATTTAAAAAGCATTCATCTTTAATTTATACAGTCAAATATGCAATGTTATTTTACATTTGATCAATTTCTGTACCTGAAAACTGTTAGACGTACCTGAAAAACCTGAAAAGCATAGTTTATTTTATTAGTGTCTTTGCTCAATAGTATTTATTTGTGCTGCTGCTTGTATTTAAATAATTTGTTCTTATTATTTTCTTTATCTTTATTTGACAGTAGTCCTTTTTGTTTGTTTGGGGAAACACTGCATAGAGCCATATGATATTTGTCCATATATCTACACAGTAAACTAAGAAATGGGAAAGTAAAGTAATAAGTAGTGAAGTTACTTTTCAAATACAGTAACTAGTAAAGTAATCTCATTACAATTTACAGATGTAACTAGTAACTAATTACTTTTTTTGAGTAACTACCCCAACACTGGTTTAGACGTATATTGACGTATTGACATATTTCCTTCGATTTATTCCTGACATTGTCTGTAATTGGTCTTAAATGTACCTTCATAAAACCTGCAGAAAGCCAAAAAAAATTTATTTTGTATTTTATTTTTCGAACAATTCATTTGTCTTGTCGGATAACAAAACTAATGCACGTTTTTTTATGCGTTTTCCCGCCATTTAATGTGACATCCCAATATGCGCATAAAATCATGCTCATCCATTGCATTATGGATTGATTCCAGCATAAAAACGCTTATTTGTGTAATTCCTCTGAACTCGGTCTAATTAAACTGAACCCAGATCAGATGCGCGGCGACTGTAAACAGCAGCGATCGCATTGGCTGTTTTATCAGGACTAATGGCGGCGCTTGCTCATGGCAGGCCTATATTTCAAAGCCCCGGCCACAGGCTCTGTGTGCAGATAACAAGCCGTTCCCTCGCAGACATAATTACCCAACTCTTTACAGGAAACAGCCTCTGCATGCCCATCCACACCAGCCAAACCATTAGTAATGCAAGCTAGAATATTATAGTCTATTAATTTATCTTAAGATTTGTATCGCCGTGTAGTTATTATTAGAAACGCGTGCGTTCACACACCGAGCATCTGAAAGCCTTTTCGGTGGCGCTCGATTCTTTTTGCCATTGTTTTCATAAGTATAACATATTCAGAGTTTCTTTGTCGACAATGCAATTCAAAACGGTTGCTAACATGCAATGAACTTTGGCAATGTTTTGATTCATTGCTGCTAATCTTCCGTTTAGTGGGTTCATGTTTTCTATTTGGTCCCATAAGAAAGCAAAATCATGCTTTTCCTGCGTGAATGTTGATTATTTCCTCATATTCTCCATTGTTGCGGCTCCTCTCTTCCCAGTCTGTCAGTAACGCTCTGTTTACTTCCTGTCTCTATGAAGCCCCGCCTTCTGAAAAGCACACTGTGCTCTGATTGGTCGGCTGGAGCGGTGTGTTGTGATTGGCGTTTGGGAAATGTCCCGCCCTTTAGTCTCAACCAAGCGGCTCCTCCCCCAGTTTCTCCTGAAGCCGATACGGAAGTGAGTTAAACTGCAGTTCATGGACTGGCCACTAGAGACAGACTCCAGAAGGAGCAGAATCTCATTGAGCTCATGTTAAAATGCCCAACTTTACAGCAGAAGAACACATGTTTACAGTCTGGGACACACTGTGCTTTTGGTCTATACGGCTAATTTTGTCCTTCATGACGACTGTGAGGGGGTGAATTGTTTAATAACTCATTCGTTTACTTTATATAAAGCCTTAAAGTCCTGCATAATTAACCCTCAAATTCATGACTGTTTCGCCAAACATTCTTACATATTGGGGTCTTTAGCGACCTGGATCTATATCTAACATGGATAGATCTATACCTGTCGCGATAATGTATAAAACTCCTGATATTAGAGCAACAATTACAGAAAAATAAAATAAAACACATTTCGTTCGATTTTGGAGCTTGGAGGGGTTCAGTTTGAGCAGATGTTTTACACCATCACCACCGTCACAACTCATTTCCCAGCACATTCTGCATCTGGATCATATTCGCCATCTCACGCATATTCTCAAAACTCATTTTCAACATCTTGAAAATCAATATTTTGATCAGCTTCATTCAACAGATCCATCATCAAGTGACAGTAATATTTGATTGTGTTGCAGATTATAATTATTATTGTTTCGTTTTCAGTCTGAGGTAAGTATGAGTGAAACGTCACTTCATTATTGTGTATCAGACATCGCCACCTTGTGGAATAGAGGTGAAGTGCACTTATTTCGTCGTTATAGATTAATTTATTATTGTGCAGAAAAAAAACGTACACTCTAACACCTCTCGGGTCGTTAGCGACCCTATACAATTTTGACAAAAAAATTGTGGAAAAGCAGGCATTCAATTATCATTTTTTTCTTGTTATATTGTTTAAAATGGATTGAGAGAGGAATACTAAGTAGGTTGATGTCTAACTTTAAAAAATGAATGAGGAGGAGTGACTTAAACTGCAGTTCATGGACTGGCCACTAGAGAGCGACTCCAGAAGGAGCAGAATCTCATTGAGCTCATGTTAAAATGCCCAACTTTACAGCAGAAGAACACATGTTTACAGTCTGGGACACACTGTGCTTTTGGTCTATACGGCTAATTTTGTCCTTCATGACGACTGTGAGGGGGGTGAATTGTTTTATAACCCATTCGTTTACATTATATAAAGCCTTAAAGTTCTGCATAATTAAGGGCGTGGCCACTTTGAGTGACAGATGGACGTTTGTCTGCTGTCTGTTAGTCATCGCCTCAGCTCCGCCCATGTCCCGCCTCTTTGCCCATTGTCTGTTATTCCAGAGAGCCAAGATGGCGACGGCCAGCTCAACCCTACTTTACGCTTCAAAACTGCTCTTCAGAATCCTATGGTAGACGTCACGGACACTACGTCCATATTGTTTTACAGTCTATGGTCTCAACACCCGACTAACTAACCCAACCAGGCTCCGCCCCTTTATTCTGCTCATTAAAGGGTTAGTTCACCCAAAAATGAAAATTCTGTCATGAATTACTCACCCTCATGTCGTTCGACATCAGTAAGACCTCCGTTCATCTTCAGACACAAATGAAGATATTTTAGTGTAAAGCTGATGCTGAGAAAGGCTTCAGATAGGCCTCCATTGGCATTCAGTACATTTACACTCACAAGACCCATAAAAGGCACTAAAAACGTCGTTACAAAGTCCATCTCACCACAGTGACTCTACAATAATTTTACGATGCGACGAGAATAGTTTTTGTGCGCAGAAAAAAATCAAAATAACACCTTTATCCAGCTTGTTCTTGTCTTCTGTGTGTGTCTCCACGACGCATGCTCGAGAATATGAGCAGATCCGGCGTTCGGACACATGACCCAGAAGAGATTTGTTTACAAGCAGAGGAAGACGCGCGTGTCTAAGCTGTTGAATTCTACATTGATCGTGCTTTAGGTCTCGGCGTAGTTCTCAAAATGGGGTTAAAGTGAGCATTTCATGGATTCCCGAATGCCGGATCTACGTCATATTCTCACGCATGCGTCGTGGAGACACACACAGAAGACAAGAACAAGTTGGATAAAGGTGTTATTTAGATTTTTTTCTGCGCACAAAAACTATTCTCGTCGCATCGTAAAATTATTGTAGAGTCACTGTGGTGAGATGGACTTTGTAATGACGTTTTTAGTGCCTTTTATGGGTCTTGTGAGTGTAAATGTACTGAATGCCAATGGAGGCCTATCTGAAGCCTTTCTCAGCATCAGCTTTACACTAAAATATCTTCATTTGTGTCTGAAGATGAACGGAGGTCTGACGGGTGTCCAACCACATGAGGGTGAGGAATTAATGACAGAATTTCATTTTTGGGTGAACTAACCCTTTAATTATTTAAATGAGGAATATTGTGACGTGGGCTTTGGAACTTTTTCCTGCTCAAATGGCATAATTACACACTAAAGAAATGTGAAAAAAGCATAATAGGTCAACTATTATAACTGGGCCGTCTTATACCAAACTCCCCGTGAAGTGAACACAGACAGCAGAAGGCAGGAAGACCGTCCTCTAGCTGCGAGGGTGGCGTTGTTAGCACATTCACTGTCTTTCTGCTGGATTACACAGACAGTTTGAAGCTTTTATCGCCGAACACGCTCTGGCGTCTGACAGCGTGTCCGTATCACTTTTCCACCTCTGATAACGGCTCATCCAGGGCACACAAATTACGATTGGAGTCCGACAGAGTCCGTTCTAGTTCCCCTGTGATGTGATATCCTCAGCAGAATTACCACCTGCCATTTATGAACTGATAAACACTGGCTCAGGATAGCGTTTCATCAGGAACGTGTGTGTGTTTTCATGTCTTGTACAGTGACACTACTAACAGAACTATATTGTTCATCTGTAGATTCGATTCAGCAGTTTGAATCGCCAAATTTCAGCAGTTTGACACGCGATCCGAATCATGAATCGACTCACTGATTCATAACGCTTCGAAGCTTCATGAGGCCGTGTTTTGAAATCGTCATCACTATATAAGTCGTTATTTAGGGTTTTTTTGCGCACAAAAACTATTCTCGTCTTCATAAAGTTATTGTAGAAGCACTGTAGTGAGATGGACTTTGTAACGACGTCTTTAGTACCTTTTAAGGGTCTTGAGAGTGAACCGTGCCATTGAGCCAATGGAGGCCTTTCAGAGCATCAGATTTACACTAAAATATCTTCATTTGTGTCTGAAGATGAACGGAGGTCTGACGGGTGTCCAACCACATGAGGGTAAGTAATTAATGACAGAATTTACATTTTTGGGTGAACTAACCCTTTAAGTCCCAAATCAGTGCATGAATGCAAACAATTGTAGCTCATTTTCTGAAATGCATCTGAAATGTGATTTAAAATGCATTGCCCAAGCTATCATGTTTGCATATTAATTCTTCATAGCATCACAGTTTTAGTTCATATGAATCAATATGAACAAAAGTCAGTTTGTTTTATGCATAGCAAAATATTGCATTAAAAATGCTGCTGTTTTTCAGTTATGTTATATAAATGAGGCTCTTTTCTTTGATTTTATTAATTGTATATACTGTAGAGTTAGGCAAACGTGCACTAGATACTGCTCTTAGCAGCTTTTGCTGTTGCCAACGCTTGTAAAATCGTATATTTGGTCGTTGCTCTTTGTTTGCCGGAGCCCTTCTGCCCTGACATCGCCTTCCTCTGACATTCAATTAACACGCGGATCAGGGTGTGAGCGCACATCACCGCGGCCGCTGGCAGGTGTTTCGCTCTCAGCGTTCTGGATTAAAGGGCAGGTTGGGTGTTAGGGCTTTGCAAGGGATTGTGGGTACAGTAGTTCTTATGGGATATATTTTTGGATGTCTCAGTGTCACCTGAATCTGTGCAGCTGTTACCTGACAAACGCATAAAATGATTAAATAATGAATTCAGCATGGAATCAAAATTCACCTCATTTACTTTCTAAATGCTTTTTATTAGTCTTAATGCGTTTAAAAAATGTAAACAAACTATTAATTTGTGCCTTTAATTATTTATTTTTTAACCTCTTAAGCTCTGGGACCATTTCCACCTGGATTTGGGCCGACCCAAATTGAAAAGCTTTCCATACACACACACACACACACACACACACACACACACACACACACACACACACACACACACACACACACACACACACACACACACACACACACACACACACACACACACACACACACACACACACACACACACACACACACACACACACACACACACACACACACACACACACACACAGTGTCTCTAAATACACAATACTGCTGTCATTTTACAGGAAACCCTTTGACGTTTCATAAACCACTGCTAAAAGTGATAAACATGTGAGTATGTGTTGTCTGAGCTGTAATAACCCCCCAAAAAAGAGGCACTTTTAGATTTCTTTGGTTATAAATTCACTGTTTAAAGTGTGTAACTCAGGCCCTGTGTGTTCTAGCACCCTGCAGACAGTTTGGGCCGTAAACACTAGACAAAAGATTTTTGTCTGTATCATGTATGCAAGATTTATGCAAATGGTCCTGAAGGGAGCCCGCCCCCTTGTACAGGGTCTGGACACTCTAAAAAATGTTGGGTTGAAAACAAGTCAATTTTCAACCCAACTTGGGTTGTTTTTAACCCAGCATTTTTTAGAGTGCAGAGTTTAAGTGGTTAAACAATATTCACTTGTGCATGCATTTATTTAAATTTTTAAACAACAAAAATGTATCTGTGCATGCATCTCTTTTTTTTATTTTATTTTCTAAACAACAAAAAATTGTTTGTTCGTGCAATGCATTTGTTTTATTTTTATTTATTAAACAACAAAATTAATTTGTGCATACATTTACTTATTTTTTATTTTATTTTTAAACAATTAATTTGTGCATTTATTTTATTTTATTTATTTACTTTAATCAACCAAAATTTGTTTGTGCATACAGTCATTTTTTAATAATTTTTTTTAAACAACAAAAAAAAATTGTTCATGCAACACATTTGTTGTATTTTATTTTTATTTATTAAACAACACAATTAATTTGTGCATGCGTTTATTTATTTGTATTTTTAAACAATTTTATTGTCCATGCATTTCTTGTTTGTCGTATTGTATTTTTTTTCTCTTAACATTTCATTTTTTCTTGCTCAATAAACTGTTTACTCCGAAAAAATAGGTTGCAAATTATGTTTCATTCCTATTTTAAATATGAGTCTGTTCCTCACTCAAAGCATCATGTGACTTAAGACATTTTATGATATTTTATGGTAGTTTTGTTTGTTCTTTTTCACCGTCTGCTGTTGTTGAATAGAAAAGAGCAGTGTGCAGATTGTTAAACATCTCTAGTTTTGTGTTCCACAGAAGAACTCAAGTCAGGCGGGTTTGGAACGACGTGAGGGTGAGTAAATGATGCCAGGATTTTCATTTATGTGTGAACCGTTCCTTTAATAAATAATGTGCTGACTTTTAATAAACCTGTTTACTTTACATGTGACCACATGAAGCACCGCTGCCAATCATAAGTTTTCAGTTTTTACTTTACAGACAGACAGATGTGGATATTTCTGATCAGATATTGAACACAGACTAGCATCAGACTAGAATAACTCTACACACACACACACACACACTGATCTCCTACAGATGCATGATGAATGCACAGGATGCGATGTCACACTTGAGTGAGCTCTGTGAGTGTGTGTGTGTGTGTGTGTGTGTGTGTGTGTGTTGCCATGTGACAGATGCAGGGTGTATCTTCAGGCACGGCTTCCGTGAAAAGTACTCTTCATTTATCAATAATTGGACCTTAATTTCATCTGGCAGAGACTCGAGCGGACAGCAGCACATTAATGAGGCCTCTCGGATCAGCATGCACACACTCACAAACCGGGAACATGCGGAAAAACACACACACACACACACTGAACATAAGCCGTTATATCAATCTTTCTCTCTGAATTAATGAGTCATTTTTGTTCTGAATAGTGTGTTTATAATAGAGGTTATAGTGATTTTTCTCCTGAGAGTTTGGGATTTTGGAAGTGACCCAACCCAATCTGGGAAGGTCAGAGGTCAGGCAGGGGATTGGGCATCATCATAGTCACAGTAATCCTGATCTGTCATAGATCTGTGCGGTCACACATCAAATACTATCAAAATGAAACTTGTGACACCATCAGTAAATCAAATTCAGACATACACTACCAGTCAAAAGCATGAGGACGATTAGATTTGATACATTTATTTCAGTATTATTTGATGAATAGACATTGAATGTGTCGTTGCTGAATACAAGTATTAATTTCTTTAAAAATTAATTCACACAAAGGGTTAGGTCATTATTAGTCAAAAAGGCACTTGATTCAGATATTAAATATATTAATTGTTTTAATAGTTTAATCAATTTCCAAACATGTATGGGCTAACTGCTGGTTTGGGTGATTGCTCATTTCATCTGGTGTGCTATGGTTCAATATTGGTTATCTGTTTCAGAAATCTGAAATGTGGTTAGTAATTACAATTCTTCTTGTTCACAATAACTGCTCAGAATTCAACAGCTTTGCTTGTATAAAACTAATAGAAGTTTAGAAGTTGTTTATAGTAAAGTACCTAATAACTAACATCCTAAACCTAAAGTAATTTATGTTTAGAATGTTGAAAACAAAATCCATTTTTATTTAAATGTTCCAGTATATTCAACCAAACAACCAACTAACCAACCAAACAAACCACCCACCAACAACTCACCAGCACACCAACCAATTCAGCAGCACACCAACCAACTCACCCAACAACCCAACCAACTCACCCACCAACCCAACCAACTCCCCCACCCACCCAACCAACTCACCCACCAACCCAACCAACTCACCCACCCACCCAACCAACTCACCCACCCACCCAGCACCCACCAACCCAAACAACTCACCAACCCATCCACCCACCAACCCAACCAATCCAATCCAACCCAACCAACTCACCCACCCAACTCCCTAGCACACCCACCAACCCAACCCACTCACCAACCCAACCCACTCACCAACCCAACGAACTCACCAACCTAACCAACTCACCCATCCACCAACCCAACCAACTCCCTAGCACACCCACCAACCCAACCAACTCCCTAGCACACCCACCAACCCAACCCACTCACCAACCCAACCCACTCACCAACCCAACGAACTCACCAACCTAACCAACTCACCCATCCACCAACCCAACCAACTCCCTAGCACACCCACCAACCCAACCAACTCACCCACCAACCCAACCAACTCACCCACCCACCCAGCACCCACCAACCCAACCAACTCACCAACCCATCCACCCACCAACCAACCCAACCAATCCAATCTAACCCAACCAACTCACCCACCCAACTCCCTAGCACACCCACCAACCCAACCAACTCACCAACCTAACCAACTCACCCATCCACCAACCCAACCAACTCCCTAGCACACCCACCAACCCAACCAACTCACCAACCCATCCACCGACCAACCCAACCAACTCACCAACCCAACCAACTCACCAACCCATTCACCGACCAACCCTACCAACCCATCAACCCAACCCAACCAACTCACCAACCCATCCACCCACCAACCCAACCAATCCAATCCAACCCAACCAACTCACCCACCCAACTCCCTAGCACACCCACCAACCCAACCCACTCACCAACCCAACCAACTCACCAACCTAACCAACTCACCCATCCACCAACCCAACCAACTCCCTAGCACACCCACCAACCCAACCAACACACCAACCCATCCACCGACCAACCCAACCAACCCACCAACCCAACCAACTCACCAACCCATTCACCGACCAACCCTACCAACCCAACCCACCAACCCAAACAACTCACACACCCACCCACCAACCCATCCACTGACCAACCCAACCAACTCACCAACCCATTCACCGACCAACCCTACCAACCCATCAACCCAACCCAACCCACCAACCCAAACAACTCACACACCCACCCACCAACCCATCCACTGACCAACCCAACCAAATCACCAACCCATCCACTGACCAACCCAACCAACTCACCAACCCATTCACCGACCAACCCTACCAACCCATCAACTCAACCCAACCCAACCCACCAACCCAAACAACTCACCCACCCACCCACCAACCAAAACCAACTCATCCATACACCCACCCACCCACCGACCCAACCGACTCACCAACCCATCCACTCACCAACCCAACCAACTCACCAAGCTAACCAACTCACCCATCCACCAACCCAACCAACTCCCTAGCACACCCACCAACCCAACCAACTCACCAACCCATCCACCAACCCAACCAACTCCCTAGCACACCCACCAACCCAACCAACTCACCCACCCACCCATCAACCAAACCAACTCACCCACCCACCAACCCAACAAACTCACCAACCCAACCAACTCACCCACCCACCGACCCAACCAACTCTTACCTACCCATCCACCAGATTTAGTTAATTTCAAAGGCCTCAACGTAAACCTACACACTTAAATAATATATCAATTATGTTGGCATTTTAACTAGTTCATTACACAGAGTTTTAGCCAGACCAGTTAATTCAGTCTTCAGAAGATTATCCTTTAATGCCGTCTCTGACTGTCCGTTTGTGGACCAGGCCTTTTCATTTCATCATTAAATAAGAAGATTATTAATCTCTCACTCGTTCTGTCCTAAACTGGGTTATTTTACAGCTTGCAACATAATCTCGCGTCCAGTAATCTCTCTCTGTCTCTCACTGGCTCCGCTGCTCGCTTATCCCTGGTAATTTAATTACAAATTACGTGATTAAAAATTCATTAAAGTATTAGATACAAAGAACATGTATTTCCATCAGGGAGACAGCGATTATTACACTGACCCTGGCGGCACGGGCCCCGGGAGGGTTTACGCCCTCCATGTCTCGGTCCCACAGGGGATGTTTAGTCAAATCGAATACTCTCTTTTAATAAAGAAGTAAAAACACCTGAGACGTCTTGAAGAGCGCAGGCAAACCTTCTCACAATTGCCTCTGTATGAATGGAAACGATTCTCTCAGTGTTTTAGTTCAGAAAGATGTTCTGCTTGCTAACGGCTGTATTTAGTGTTTCCTGAAGGCCGACAATCCTGATAAAATGACGTGAGGAATATCACATACTAACAGGTTTCCCAAATACTCCAGCAGCCCTTCATCTTTCATGGTCCGGACAAACTGATGATCCCTGGGGTAGGAAACTAGAGGTCAAAATCAGGTATAATTACATTTTTAATGTTTTTGAAAGAAGTCACAAAGGCTGCATTTATTTGATGAAAAACACAGTAAATGAAATATTATTCCGATGTAAATCAGCTGTTTTCTATATGAACATACACTCACCTAAAGGATTATTAGGAACACCGGTTCAATTTCTCATTAATGCAATTATCTAATCAACCAATCACATGGCAGTTGCTTCAATGCATTTAGGGGTGTGGTCCTGGTCAAGACAATCTCCTGAACTCCACACTGAATGTCGGAATGGGAAAGAAAGGTGATTTAAGCACTTTTGAGCGTGGCATGGTTGTTGGTGCCAGACGGGCCGGTCTGAGTATTTCACAATCTGCTCAGTTACTGGGATTTTCACGCACAACCATTTATAGGGTTTACAAAGAATGGTGTGAAAAGGGAAAAGCATCCAGTGTGCGGCAGTCCTGTGGGAGAAAATGCCTTGTTGATGCTCGAGGTCAGAGGAGAACGGGCCGACTGATTCAAGCTGATAGAAGAGCAACTTTGACTGAAATAACCACTCGTTACAACCGAGGTCTGCAGCAAAGCATTTGTGAAGCCACAACACACACAACCTTGAGGCGGATGAGCTACAACAGCAGAAGACCCCACCGGGTACCACTCATCTCCACTACAAAGAGGAAAAAGAGGCGACAATTTGCACGAGCTCATCAAAATTGGACAGTTGAAGACTGGAAAAATGTTGCCTGGTCTGATGAGTCTGGATTTCTGTTGAGACATTCAGATGGTAGAGTCAGAATTTGGCGTAAACAGAATGAGAACATGGATCCATCATGCCTTGTTTCCACTGTGCAGGCTGGTGGTGGTGGTGTAATGGTGTGGGGGATGTTTTCTTGGCACACTTTAGGCCCCTTAGTGCCAATTGGGCATGGTTTAAATGCCACGGCCTACCTGAGCATTGTTTCTGCCCATGTCCTTCCCTTTATGAGCACCATGTCCTCATCCTCTGATGGCTACTTCCAGCAGGATAATGCACCGGCACAAAGCTCCAATCATTTCAAACTGGTTTCTTGAAAATGACAATGAGTTCACTGGACTAAAATGGCCCCACAGTCACCAGATCTCAACCCAATAGAGCATCTTTGGGATGTGGTGGAACGGGAGCTTCGTGCCCTGGATGTGCATCCCACAAATCTCCATCAACTGCAAGATGCTCTCCTATCAATATGGGCCAACATTTCTAAAGAATGCTTTCAGCAGCTTGTTGAATCAATAACACGTAGAATTAAGGCAGTTCTGAAGGCGAAAGTGGGTCAAACACAGTATTAGTATGGTGTGAGTGTATTCCTGTGATCAAAAGCTGATTTTGCAGCTTCATTACTCCAGTCTTCATCCTCTGATATCGTCTCATTTGCAGTTTTTACACCAGGAATGGCGTTGAAAACTCGCTAAGAAGAATGACAGTGGTATGACCTGATTATTCTGACGTCCTGTAGGTGCTTCTGGCTTGCAGCTCCGGGGCCGCTCTGGATCCAGGTGTGAACGGGCTGGGTTATGGCAGGTGAGAGCAAGTGAGCGATCGCGTGTCAGGTGTGATCGCTGCTTGAACGCAGTCATTTCCTCACTGTTCTCACGTCTCAGGAGAGGCAGCTTTAATGACACGTTTGTCATGCTCCGTTCCCAGATTAGATTACAGCGCTAATTCCACGGCGAGACTCGCATGGCGGAGCGCGATCCCTCCATTAGCGTTATTACCGGCGGTGTTAGCAGCAATTAACTGTCAATCAATTAATGAGGAGGGATCAGAGCGATAGCACTGACCTAACAGAAAGCAGACACTGGGAAGTGCAACTCACAAACATCAAGAGCCTGAATGAAACGCATTCAAACACACACATAGACTGTTGAATTCAGGTCCAGTCTACACTTCTGTCAGATCAACATGGTTTGTTCGGCTTGAAGTGGCTGTTTTTGCACAAACTGACATTGAATAACTGCACACGCTTTTGTTCACGTACAGGCTGAACTGCCGTGATTCGGTGTGTAAAGGCGGCTGAGCTTTGGCCAACATCACT
>NC_137107.1:49489385-49509385 GCF_949357685.1 Gobio gobio | reverse complement strand
TGTGTTGTATCTTGATTTCGTTGTGTTGTGTCTTGATTTCGTTGTGTTGTGTCTTGATTTCGTTGTGTTGCGGCTTCATTTCCGTTGTGTTGTGTCTTGATTTCGTTGTGTTGTGGCTTGATTTCCGTTGTGTTGTGGCTTGATTTCGTTGTGTTGTATCTTGATTTCGTTGTGTTGTGACTTGATTTCGTTGTGTTGTGTCTTGATTTAGTTGTGTTGTGGCTTGATTTCGTTGTGTTGTGGCTTAATTTCGTTGTGTTGTGTCTTGATTTCGTTGTGTTGTGTCTTGATTTCATTGTGTTGTGTCTTGATTTCGTTGTGTTGCGTCTTGATTTCGTTGTGTTGCGGCTTCATTTCCGTTGTGTTGTGTCTTGATTTCGTTGTGTTGTATCTTGATTTCCGTTGTGTTGTGTCTTGATTTCGTTGTGTTGCGGCTTCATTTCCGTTGTGTTGTGGCTTGATTTCGTTGTGTTGCGGCTTCATTTCCGTTGTGTTGTGGCTTGATTTCGTTGTGTTGTGTCTTGATTTCATTGTGTTGCGGCTTCATTTCCGTTGTGTTGTGAACTTATGTATGCTTTTTAAATTTTGTTGTGTTGTGTCTTGATTTCGTTGTGTTTTGGCTTCATTTCCGTTGTGTTGTGTCTTGATTTCGTTGTGTTTTGTCTTGATTTCCGTTGTGTTGTGAACTTATGTATGCTTTTTAAATTTTGTTGTGTTGTGTCTTGATTTCGTTGTGTTTTGGCTTCATTTCCGTTGTGTTGTGGCTTGATTTCCGTTGTATTGTGACTTGATTTCGTTGTGTTGTGGCTTGATTTCCGTTGTATTGTGACTTGATTTCGTTGTGTTGTGGCTTGATTTCCGTTGTGTTGTGGATTTTTCGTTATATTGTGTCTTGATTTCGTTGTGTTTTGTCTTGATTTCCGTTGTGTTGTGAACTTATGTATGCTTTTTAAATTTCGTTGTGTTGTGTCTTGATTTCGTTGTGTTTTGGCTTCATTTCCGTTGTGTTGTGTCTTGATTTCGTTGTGTTGTGGCTTGATTTCCGTTGTATTGTGACTTGATTTCGTTGTGTTGTGTCTTGATTTCGTTGTTTTGTATCTTGATTTCGTTGTGTTGTGTCTTGATTTCGTTGTGTTGTGTCTTGATTTCGTTGTATTGTGACTTGATTTCGTTGTGTTGTGTCTTGATTTCGTTGTATTGTGACTTGATTTCGTTGTGTTGTGTCTTGATTTCGTTGTGTTGTGTCTTGATTTCGTTGTGTTGTGTCTTGATTTCCGTTGTATTGTGACTTGATTTCCGTTGTGTTATGTCTTGATTTCGTTGTGTTATGGCTTCATTTCCGTTGTGTTGTGTCTTGATTTTGTTGTGTTGTGTCTTGATTTTGTTGTGTTGTGGCTTGATTTCGTTGTGTTGTGGCTTGATTTCGTTGTGTTGTGGCTTCATTTCCGTTGTGTTGTGTCTTGATTTCGTTGTGTTGTGGCTTCATTTCTGTTGTGTTGTGTCTTGATTTCGTTGTGTTGTGGCTTGATTTGGTTGTGTTGTGTCTTGATTTCGTTGTGTTGTGGCTTCATTTCCGTTGTGTTGTGGCTTCATTTCTGTTGTGTTGTGTCTTGATTTCGTTGTGTTGTGTCATGATTTGGTTGTGTTGTGTCTTGATTTCGTTGTGTTGTGTCTTGATTTCGTTGTGTTGTGGCTTCATTTCCGTTGTGTTGTGTCTTGATTTCGTTGTGTTGTGGCTTCATTTCGTTGTGTTGTGTCTTGATTTCGTTGTGTTGTATCATGATTTCGTTGTGTTGTGTCTTGATTTGGTTGTATTGTGGCTTGATTTCGTTGTGTTGTGGCTTCATTTCCTTTGTGTTGTGGCTTGATTTTGTTGTGTTGTGTCTTGATTTCTGTTGTGTTGTGTCTTGATTTCGTTGTGTTGTATCTTGATTTCGTTGTGTTGTGTCTTGATTTCGTTGTGTTGTGTCTTGATTTCGTTGTGTTGCGGCTTCATTTCCGTTGTGTTGTGTCTTGATTTCGTTGTGTTGTGGCTTGATTTCCGTTGTGTTGTGGCTTGATTTCGTTGTGTTGTATCTTGATTTCGTTGTGTTGTGACTTGATTTCGTTGTGTTGTGTCTTGATTTAGTTGTGTTGTGGCTTGATTTCGTTGTGTTGTGGCTTGATTTCGTTGTGTTGTGTCTTGATTTCGTTGTGTTGTGTCTTGATTTCATTGTGTTGTGTCTTGATTTCGTTGTGTTGCGTCTTGATTTCGTTGTGTTGCGGCTTCATTTCCGTTGTGTTGTGTCTTGATTTCGTTGTGTTGCGGCTTCATTTCCGTTGTGTTGTGGCTTGATTTCGTTGTGTTGCGGCTTCATTTCCGTTGTGTTGTGGCTTGATTTCGTTGTGTTGTGTCTTGATTTCATTGTGTTGCGGCTTCATTTCCGTTGTGTTGTGAACTTATGTATGCTTTTTAAATTTTGTTGTGTTGTGTCTTGATTTCGTTGTGTTTTGGCTTCATTTCCGTTGTGTTGTGTCTTGATTTCGTTGTGTTTTGTCTTGATTTCCGTTGTGTTGTGAACTTATGTATGCTTTTTAAATTTTGTTGTGTTGTGTCTTGATTTCGTTGTGTTTTGGCTTCATTTCCGTTGTGTTGTGGCTTGATTTCCGTTGTGTTGTGTCTTGATTTCGTTGTGTTGTGTCTTGATTTCATTGTGTTGTGTCTTGATTTCGTTGTGTTGCGTCTTGATTTCGTTGTGTTGCGGCTTCATTTCCGTTGTGTTGTGTCTTGATTTCGTTGTGTTGCGGCTTCATTTCCGTTGTGTTGTGGCTTGATTTCGTTGTGTTGCGGCTTCATTTCCGTTGTGTTGTGGCTTGATTTCGTTGTGTTGTGTCTTGATTTCATTGTGTTGCGGCTTCATTTCCGTTGTGTTGTGAACTTATGTATGCTTTTTAAATTTTGTTGTGTTGTGTCTTGATTTCGTTGTGTTTTGGCTTCATTTCCGTTGTGTTGTGTCTTGATTTCGTTGTGTTTTGTCTTGATTTCCGTTGTGTTGTGAACTTATGTATGCTTTTTAAATTTTGTTGTGTTGTGTCTTGATTTCGTTGTGTTTTGGCTTCATTTCCGTTGTGTTGTGGCTTGATTTCCGTTGTATTGTGACTTGATTTCGTTGTGTTGTGGCTTGATTTCCGTTGTATTGTGACTTGATTTCGTTGTGTTGTGGCTTGATTTCCGTTGTGTTGTGGATTTTTCGTTATATTGTGTCTTGATTTCGTTGTGTTTTGTCTTGATTTCCGTTGTGTTGTGAACTTATGTATGCTTTTTAAATTTTGTTGTGTTGTGTCTTGATTTCGTTGTGTTTTGGCTTCATTTCCGTTGTGTTGTGAACTTATGTATGCTTTTTAAATGTCGTTGTGTTGTGCACTACTGGGCCACCGTACTGGACTCTCCCCAGACTCACATAAAGCACATCTAGTAACTCGAGAGCCTCTTCCTCAGGTGTGTGTTTGCTCGCATCTCTGCGTTTCTTTCCAGTGGTTTTCGTCTGTCAGTGTTTGGTTAACTCTGTGTCATGTCAGCGTTTGATAAACAGATGGCCCGCGTGTCTGTACCTGCTCACCGTGGGGACGGCACTCAGTGACCCAGTGCAGTGTGGGTAGAGAGCGGGTGTCAGCAGTCTTTCTGCACGCCACGCTCTAATGAATAATAATCCCGTGTGTGTGTGTGTGTGTGACAGACGGCGAGGGGGAGTTTCGGGGAAGGGGCGAAACTTGAAGGCGATGCTAATTCGGTAATTCCACAAACTCCTCGGACGGATGTTTTTGTCGTTTCTGGACGGGCTCCAAATCGGAGGGTGGGGGTGACGTTCGCTTTGATGAAGAGCCTCACCTTTACAGCGAGAAGTGTGTGTCCGCGATGCAGAGACGCGCTCATAGCAGCTCTCATTAATCCTCCGGTGTGTGTGTGTGTGTGTGTGTACGAGCACTCGTGAGTTGGGTCAACACAACCTCTCTTGTCTGAATATATGAGATTTCCTTCTGTATTTATAAGTTTGAGATGTCCCTGTGCGGCCCAAACGCTCCACCTGTGTGTGTTTACGTGCGGATTCACGGAAATGCAGGAAAACTGCATCAAAACAAGGACGGGCCGGAGTCGCCGGGAGGTCAAAGCCACCGCGCTCGCGCTAAATGACTTTTATTCTAAAGAGATCATAGCAGATTTATCCAAGAAAAGTTTTCTCTCACTATGAACTAACTACGACTTCTGCCTCCTCAACTCCTAATCACTGCTTATTAATATTTAGTTAGGTGTTTAGTTTAAAGGATGCAGAATATGATCATGCATTATATGAGCACTAGTAAACAGACAATGTCCTAGTAATATACATGCTAATAACAACTAGCGAGAATTGGACACTAAAATGTTTGCAATAAAAGCCATTTATTTTTATTTTACGAGTTTCTGGTAACACTTTGGAATAATGGTCCGTCGTTAATAAGTAACTATGCTGGACTAATGAGTAGTACTACATAGAGCTGCAACTAATTATTATTTTTTCTGTCGACTAATCTAACGATTATTATTATTTATTTATTTTAGATTAGTCGACTAATCTAACGATTATTTTTCCTGTCGACTAATCTATCGATAATTTTTCTGCCGACTAATCTAACGGTTATAATTTTTTAAGGATTAGTCGCCTAATCTAATGATTAAAAATATATATATGTTATTATTATTGGTTAGTCGACTAATCTGACGATTATTTTTCTGTCGGCTAATCTTACAATAATTTTTTCCTGCCGACTAATATTACAATTATTTTTCCCTGCCGACTAATATTACAATTAGTTTTCCCTGCCGACTAATCTAACGATTATTTTTCCTGTCGACTAATCTAACAGGGTTTTTTTATTATTATTATTATTATTATGATTTTTATTAGTCACCTAATCTAATGATAATTTTTTTATTGATTAGTTGACTGATCTAACAAAACATTATTCTGTCAACTAATCTAACAACATTTCTCTTTCCTTTTTTTCCTTTTAGATTAGTCGACTGATCTAACGATTTTTTTTTCTGTGGGCTGATCTAACAATAATTTTTTCTGTCGACTAATCTAACGATTTTTTTTAATTATTATTACAATTTTTTTATTTGTCGACTAATCTAACGATTATTTTTTTATTATTAGTCGCCTAATCTTAAGATTATTTTTCCTGTCTACTAATCTACCGCTTTTTTATTATTATTATTTTTATTAGTCACCTAATCTAACGATTATTTTTTATTGATTAGTCGACTGATCTAACGATAATTTTTTTCTGTCAACTAATCTGACGATTTTTTTTTTATTGGTCGACTAATCTAACGTTTTTTTTATTTATTTTTACTGTTATTAATATATTTTTTTATTTGTCGACTAATCTAACGATTATTATTATTATTTTTATTAGTCTCCTGATCTTACGATTCTTTTTTCTGTCGACTAACCTAACGCTTTAAAAAAAAATATTAGTCGACTAATCAGTCGACTATTAGTCTAATTAGTCGACTATTTTCCCCCCCTTTTTTTTGCAGACTAATCTAACAATTTTTTCCCCCGTCGACTAATCTTTCTTTTTTTTATTTTATTTTTAGATTTGTCAACTAACCTACCGCTTTTTTATTGTTTTATTATTCGCCTAATCTTATGCTTGTTTTTTCCTGCCGACTAATCTTAAGATAATTTTTTCCTGCCGACTAATCTACCGATTGTTATTTTTACGATTAGTCGGCTAATCTAACAATTATTTTTTGGTTATTCGACTAATCTAACACTTCTTTTTTCAGATTAATCTGATGATTCTTTTTTACTGATTATTGTATTTCAAAGAGGGTAGTGAATTTGTATATTATTTTAACATGATATCAATGAATGATGACAATATTAATTGTATTTCAGGAAGGTGAACATACTTAGTATGCCATTTTATAATGAAATATATGAACACAAGAAGCATTTTAAACATTATGTATAACTAATGATACTATTCATCATAAAATGTATACAGAGTAGGCCTAATTAGGAAATGTTGTTTACTATAATTGTTGAGTATGATTTACTTATTGATTTGTGTCAATAGTAAACAAAAATGCACAAGATATACATGTGCATAAACAACGACTAAAGCTGCCAGAAGTTTTTGCCCAAACTTCAAAGACACATTTAAATGATTAAAACTAGTGGTATATCTTAACTTTAATGTTACTTAAATCATGTAAACTACCTATATACAGCATGTTATATGTGTTTGGGACAGAGTAAATGCATCTTTATCTAAGAATGTTTGTACGTTTTCTCAGATGTTGCTCTTTGCAATATTTCAGAAGCCACTTATTATTATTATTATATGAAAATGTCAAATGACAAGTTTCTAATATTAACAATTTAAAGTGTTTTTTTAAGTTACACTATAAAATATTCACTGCGAAATGTGATTTTTATAGTCTTTAAATCAAGATTATTATTTGAGATGTGAGATAATATAAGATGTGAAGTTGGTCAAAAGATATTGTTTTTCCATTTGAATTAAAATATCTTGTTTTAAGCATAAACTCACTTAATTTTGATGAAATAAAAATAAAAAAAAGAGACTTATCTTCAGTCATTTAGCATCTCCAGTAAATGTGTCTTGATTTAAGAGTGTTTAGATGTCTGTACTGGAAAACAAGACACAAACACAGAGGAAGAACATCAATTTTTGCAGTGTATAATAATGTAATAATGTAATATTTAGTGTTGTAGTCAAGAGCACCTAAACCGAGACCAAGACCAAGACTAAAGCCGGGGTGAGAGCAAGTCGAGACCAAGACCAGCACTCCTTAAATTCATCTAAAAGATCCATATCCACGGTCTGAGAAATGACTTATATTTAACAATAAAATTCATGGCACAGAAGTTGCATCTGAATTGGTACACCTGCATAAATAACGTTCAGATTAATTTAACATTAAAAGATTATTGAACAGTCACAGAATCATTTTTTCAACCAATTTGTTCAAAGCAATGATGAAACGTTTCCGAATTAGCAAAGACACGGTTTAAAATGTGTCATTTAAAATTCACTTCTTGTTTATTGAATGTTTGTATAAATCAATATAATTTGCAATCACGCGTATATTCATGAAAGCAGCTCTTGTGATATTGCTTAATTATATTCTATGTTATATAAAAAAACTAAATCTCAGTATTTTGTGTGCATTTATATTCATTTTGGACATTTTTGAGAAAATGCTGCGTTGATTTAGCAAAATGTGATTTTCATATTCAGTCTTGTTTTAAATTAAGGTGCATTTATTTGAAATGAGATATGAAGTTTTGATTTCTGAGAAATTGGTCAAAACACATTGTTTTTCCATTTGAATGAAAATAGTTCTTGTTTTAAGCAAAAACTCGCTTATTTACTCACTTAAAAGAGACTTAACTTGTCATTTTGCATCACATTAATGTGATTTAAGATTGTTTTGCAATATTTCAGAAGCCAATTATTATTATATGAAAATGTCACATGACACGTTTCTAATATTAACAACTTAAAGGGTGCTCTGAGGTTATAAAATATTCACTGCAATGTGATTTTTGTTTTAAATCGAGATGCATTTATTTGAGATGTGAATGACGTACGATATTAAGTCTTGTTTTCTGAGAAATTTATCAAAATAAAAAAAAGAATTATAAGCATAAACTCATTTAATTTTGATACATTTCTCAAAACTAAAGACATTTCACACCAAGGATGAAAATTAACGGTAACTATACCATTTTAGTAATTGTTCCAATTCTATAAGAATAGCATAAATATAACGATAAAGACAGATAGATAAAAGAACGATAAAAATATTGGCAGCCAATCAAAATCCACTAGACGTTAAAAAGCGCACGCATTTAAAGCGGCAGCCAATCACAGATTGTAACAAACAGAACGATATTGTGATCATGATGAAAGCTTGTAAAAAACACAACTTTTCATCTTGTAGTTCTGACCCCCCCCCCACACACACACACACAATTGTGAGATTTAAAACTTTATAACTATATCACATTTTTATTTTCTCCTGGCAGAAACAAGCTCCCATAATGATGTACTGTGCCTGATATATAACCAGATAAGTCCATTTGAATAATGAATTCAATGAATAGTAAATTAGTGTCAATCCCAGCCTTAATAAAAACAGTAGCAGTTGGACGATTGATGACTTCTGAGGACAGAAAACCTGAAGGAGATCCGTCTGTTCAGTGTCACAAAGTTCATTTAGAAAGACATTTCCAAAAACTGAAGTCTATTATTTTGAATAGGTATAACTCAATATTTTAGCTAATTGTAAAAGCTGAATAATAGATCAAAGCCTACTGATTACCCCAATTAGACAAGTCTCAGACTAAACTGCATGTTTGAGCCGTTTTAACTTAAAGCATATCTTCAAATATGTCCAACGCGCCGCAGGACCTCCAGTAAAAAAAAAAAAGCAATATATCAAAAGAAAGAACTTCTTTTAACTCTCTCACAATGACCAAAATTTCCGGTAGTCCATGTTTTCACTGCTATACTCTAGGGGGCGCTATTACACATCTTCTGAAAGAGTACAGAAACGCCGAATCAAAACACAGGTGAAGAAGAAGCAGAAAAAAGCAATATCATATGCAAGCAGATCCATATGTAAAATAACGTGATTACCAACATTAAAAAGTACAATATGTAATTTTCTGCCGCTAGCGGTCGCTTATTTAACACAAAGGCGTGTCTTGACTCTTGATTGGGTGGAGCTTTTATTCTGCCGCGAGCGCTTCCGCTTCTTCCGCTCGTGTGTGTGTGTGTGTGTGTGTGTGTGTGTAACGCGGCACTGTTTATCATATCACACATGAGTGTGTTAAAGTGATGTTATAAGGCTACTCTGTGCGTTCACTCGGCGCTACTATGACACACTTTATCATATTAGGCGGTAAATCAACAACACCAGATTTACACAATTAGACTAACTGTGTTGAGCTGGAGAACAATGATCAGTTTCTGTCCATCAATGATACAAACAGTGTCTAATAAAACACATCAGATATTAAAGTGGCTTTGGTGTTTCCACGGTTTCTACAAAATAAAACCAGCGGGTAACGCTGGTGTGATGATGTCATTGATAGGCGACGCCTGGTTGAAATCGCTGATTTCTCTGGATTTAAACATTCTTGGGACCCACTTTATATTAGGTGGCCTTAACTACTATGTACTAACATTTTAATTAATCATTTGATACAATGCACTTCTTGTGTGCATACATGTTTTTACATTGTACTTACATTTAAAAAAATACCTGCATGTAATTACATCTGTAATTAATTTCTGTAGTTACATTGTTAATTACACAGTCGACACTTCCCTTACACCCAACCCTACCCTTAAACTTACCCATACCACCACACCTGTCCCTAACCCACCCTAACCCTAACCCTACCCTTAAACTTACCCATACCACCACACCTGTCCCTAACCTTAACCCACCCTAACCCTACCCTTAAACTTACCCATACCACCACACCTGTCCCTAACCCACCCTAACCCTAACCCTACCCTTAAACTTACCCATACCACCACACCTGTCCCTAACCCACCCTAACCCTAACCCTACCCTTAAACTTACCCATACCACCACACCTGTCCCTAACCCACCCTAACCCTAACCCTACCCTTAAACTTACCCATACCACCACACCTGTCCCTAACCCACCCTAACCCTAACCCTACCCTTAAACTTACCCATACCACCACACCTGTCCCTAACCCACCCTAACCCTAACCCTAACTCTACCCTTAAACTTACCCATACCACCACACCTGTCCCTAACCCACCCTAACCCTACCCTTAAACTTACCCATACCACCACACCTGTCCCTAACCCACCCTAACCCTAACCCTACCCTTAAACTTACCCATACCACCACACCTGTCCCTAACCCTAACCCACCCTAACCCTAACCCTACCCTACCCTTAAACTTACCCATACCACCACACCTGTCCCTAACCCTAACCCTACCCTTAAATCCACACCTGTCCCTAACCTTAACCCACCCTAACCCTACCCTTAAACTTACCCATACCACCACACCTGTCCCTAACCCACCCTAACCCTAACCCTACCCTTAAACTTACCCATACCACCACACCTGTCCCTAACCCACCCTAACCCTAACCCTAACCCTACCCTTAAACTTACCCATACCACCACACCTGTCCCTAACCCACCCTAACCCTACCCTTAAACTTACCCATACCACCACACCTGTCCCTAACCCACCCTAACCCTAACCCTACCCTTAAACTTACCCATACCACCACACATGTCCCTAACCCACCCTAACCCTAACCCTACCCTACCCTTAAACTTACCCATACCACCACACATGTCCCTAACCCTAACCCACCCTAACCCTAACCCTACCCTTAAACTTACCCATACCACCACACCTGTCCCTAACCCACCCTAACCCTAACCCTAACCCTACCCTTAAACTTACCCATACCACCACACCTGTCCCTAACCCACCCTAACCCTACCCTTAAACTTACGCATACCACCACACATGTCCCTAACCCTAACCCACCCTAACCCTAACCCTACCCTTAAACTTACCCATACCACCACACCTGTCCCTAACCCACCCTAACCCTACCCTTAAACTTACCCATACCACCACACATGTCCCTAACCCTAACCCACCCTAACCCTAACCCTACCCTACCCTTAAACTTACCCATACCACCACACCTGTCCCTAACCCACCCTAACCCTACCCTTAAACTTACCCATACCACCACACCTGTCCCTAACCCACCCTAACCCTACCCTTAAACTTACCCATACCACCACACATGTCCCTAACCCACCCTAACCCTACCCTTAAACTTACCCATACCACCACACCTGTCCCTAACCCACCCTAACCCAACCCTTAAACTTACCCATACCACCACACATGTCCCTAACCCACCCTAACCCTACCCTTAAACTTACCCATACCACCACACCTGTCCCTAACCCTAACCCTACCCTTAAACTTACCCATACCACCACACATGTCCCTAACCCTAACCCACCCTAACCCTAACCCTACCCTACCCTTAAACTTACCCATACCACCACACCTGTCCCTAACCCACCCTAACCCTACCCTTAAACTTACCCATACCACCACACATGTCCCTAACCTTAACCCACCCTAACCCTACCCTTAAACTTACCCATACCACCACACCTGTCCCTAACCCACCCTAACCCTACCCTTAAACTTACCCATACCACCACACCTGTCCCTAACCCTAACCCACCCTAACCCTAACCCTACCCTACCCTTAAACTTACCCATACCACCACACCTGTCCCTAACCCTAACCCACCCTAACCTTACCCTTAAACTTACCCATACCACCACACATGTCCCTAAACTTACCCATATCCCACCTCAATATCAGCAAAGGTGTTTTGCAATACAATTTGAGCACAGTAAGTACATTGTACTTATTTTTTGATGTAAGTACATAGTAGTTAAGGCCACCTAATATAAAGTGGGGCCCATTCTTGGAAACATTTGGGATAATGTAAGTACACAAGTCAACTAAATATATAATATTGTTCTAGTGATTTTTTGAAATCTTACAAATTGTGCCTCTAAACAGCATATAAATCAAAGCGGTCGACCCAGGACGAGCTCTAGGACTGTGAAGCTTTGGGGTGTTGATGGACTCCATCTCCTCCATCTGTGTCCTGAATCTGAACAATGATCAAAACATTAATGACACATTGAAATAATGAGAACTCCCGATTTAATGGAGAACGATGTTAAAGGTGTGCTTTCTCTTTCCTTCGATGGGCTTATTCATAAATTTCTCTCTGTGCTTCAATGTGAAGTGAGAAATGCGTGCTGGATCAAACTATTGTAATTTGCATAGTTGTCACACTCCGGCTGCAGCGTTGCACTCTGGGTAAAATGTAACACATTTGACTTGTCAAAACGCGCACCGCTGCGATTATCAGGAAACCGGCTTCAATGACACACGTTTGGATGTGTGATATCACCCCCTCTTCTCTTATTTAATTCTCTTTCTCCCCTGTGCGTTTCTCGCCGATAACGATCGGAAACAGTTTGACATGTTCGGAGGTTGGAGTTATTAGCTTATCGTGTGTATTAATGCCGTCTGAGCGGTTCAGAGGCTCACCGAGACGTGTTGTTTGTCTGTAAGGCTTCATCTGTGCTGTTTGTGTGTTTCACACATCTCTCAGGCACGAGAAAATGCATTGGACTTAGTTTATATGGATTCAGGCACATTTAAAAGCAGTCGTAAGACAGGGACAGTTCACCCAAAAAAGACATCATTTATTTTCTTTTGTCAAGTTGAACAAAAGAAGATATTTTGAAGAATGGTCCCCGTTGACTTCCATTGTTGGTGAACAACGTTCCTCAAAAATCTCTTCTTTTGTGTTCAACAGAAGAAAGACTTCATTTTCAGATTTTTCAGCTTTTGGGTGAACTGTCCCTTTAAGGGAGTAGGTTTGGTAGAGACATTGTTTATACACTTTAAAGAGGTGCAGATACAAGTTTAGACAGAGTGGTTATATGAGCATTTAAGTATTTGTTCACTTCCCTTTGAATGAAAATGTCCAAACAATACACTGGAGATTTTACATTTTATTCAACAAAAATATAGTAGCTATAGCTCTTATACTATACTATACAGTGTTAATTGATACTGAACAAATTCTACATTTAAGTAGTTTTAGTGAAGTCAGGTGTGTATCTCAATGACTTGTTAAGAGGTTAGGTTTCATTTGTTAACATTAGGGTCATGTAAGACGTATGGCCTTCTGTGACCCAGTTTTCCTATGTTGTGATTGGTTAATTTGGTTCCACCTGTGTTCTGTTAATTATCTCATAAGCTCCTTTGTTTGTTTCCTGCTCAGTTCCTCAGAGTTTGTTCGCTTCACGTTCACATGTGAGTATTTCCTGCATCCTGTATTTGTGATTAAAGTATATTGCATAGTCTTTATCTTCGTGAGCTTTTGCTGCCTTCACGTGCTATCGAACATTTGATAATTCCGATTTCTGATGTCGTGATTACGAGCTCATTGCATTCAAATTTCAAAATGTGAGGGCGTTCATGTGCAATTTTTACCTCAGAAACTCGTACTTACGATAATTCCGATGGCACGTGAAGGCAGCATTAATCTACACGAATTGTAACAGGTCATGAACTGCATTGTTTTATGATGTTCCCTGGGGTGCACTTATAATGTTAGTGTGATTTTTACATCAAAAATGGTCCTAATTTAGAAATAAAAGGCATTTTTCATACCTTGATTTTAGCCTCCAATTTGAACGCTCAGTTTGAAGGGGCGTGTCTGCTGTGATTGGCTGCTGTGAGACTTCAGTGTAATCGCCCACGGCTGCGATTGGTTAACATCTTTGCATAGTTAAGTATTAAACTTTTAGCAAGTTTTTATTATTACAGCTCTCAAGGTTAACTAATCGTGAAAAGTGTTGATTATTGCATTATATTCAGATCTATGGCTTAATTTCATACTACTAAGAGAAACAATGTGAAGTTGAGCATTTAGTCACTGGTTTGATTTACTGACACATAGACAAAGAACATCTGACTGTACATGAATCATATCAGAAATCACTGGTCTCAGATCAGGCATGAGAATTAACACGGTTACTCTCATGTTGTGGCATTACCGTCGAGTCCATATCGTAAAAGTCTGTTTGCAAAGCCTGCACTGAAACTGCGACTGATTTCCCAAAGAATCCACAGTGAAATGTAGCGAATACATATAAATAATGCTCAACTGAGACATTCACATTGATGAGAATAAATCAGCTCATTCCGAGCATCATTTCCTCTGGAAGGGAATGTTACTCTTCTCTCCTCGTCATCTCACTAACACTCCAGTGGGCGGGGCCAAAGATGGGATGATGAAGTAGGCGTTGATTTTCTTAGACTCCACAACAAGTCGTTCTCTGGGTTAATATCTACATTTACCAATACATAAAAAAAATATATATATATATATATATATATATATATATATATATATATATATATATATATATTCTCATAGCAGTGTTCATTTCGTTGACAAATCATTTTCGTCATAATTTTCGTCAACAACCTTTTTTCACTGACGAAAACGAGACGATAACTAAATAAAAACTAGTGTTGGATGACAAAAACTATGATGAAAATCAACTGTCATTTTCGTCAACAAATAAAAACGAGACGAAAATGTTAGAGAGGGACAATTAGGGAAGAGATCCAGTCACAACTGATGTCCTGTGTAACAGATAACAATCGATGAATAACACACATTTATGCCAGGCAATTGTTTATGAACTAATGCTGATGAATAATGACAGTGTTTCCTTTACGATGTTTATATAGTAATATGTTTTAGACGGTTGTAACAACACATATTTTATCTCCTCATCTGAACTTGAAGCATTCTGCAACTGCAATAGTGCAGACATTTCAAAATAAGAGTCCTGGTGTATTTTGAGCTTGTTTTTAATTAAAAGTCACGCATTATATATTCGTTTTTGGTTACACAATAAATTATATTTAATCTATTCCCATTTAATTCATAGTCAGGAGGAAAGACCAGTATTTGACACATTCAATAAAGTATCAGGGCTATAATAGTTCACGAAAACCATTAAAAAAAATTACTTGAAAGTAAATAAATGTTAACTGAATTTAAAAAATTAAAAAAACTTATTTGAAGCTTTAGCTTTACCTGATATGGCTTACTAACTAAAGCAGAAATACAAAGTTATAAAAACTATATAGATGTTTTTAAAAAAACAAACAAAAAAGTGAATTGAGCTCTTTCGTGTATTTTTAATGTCAAAAACTAAATTATGTCAAAATGTCAGTTTAAGTGACAGTCGGTTATGTGATGCTTAAATGCTTAATGAATTACAATTGAACTAAACTCATTAGATTTTAGGAGACTAAATCTACTGTAGATTTAGTCTACTAAAATCTTATGATATTTAGTCGACTAAAACTAGACTAAAACTAAAAACAATTCAGGTGACTAAAACTAAATCAAAATTTGCTGTCAAAATGAACACTGGCTCATAGTTAGTTCTTGAGTAAAGCATTATCTAATGTTAACGAATGAGACCTTAAAGTGTTGCAGATTAAGAGCATTGTTTTGTATTGTAAGTTAACACATCATTTCTTTTGTAACATGGTGCATCTTTATAGTTTGCTTTTAAAATGTCCCTAACAATGTGAAAGCCATGCATTTATCTGTGTGTGGATGCGCTTTAATTTGTGTGTTTGGTTCCCATTATGCGCACAAATAGTCACAGAACTGAAACAGTTTGATCTGAAAAAAAAGCTGCGCTCCATCCTGCGTCATGCCTGCTGCAATCGTGTGCAACCCTCAGATGAATGTGAAGGTCAGGGAGTTTGTGCTGCGTTTGATGGGAGACATCGATCATGCGCTTAAATAGGTCTGGATAGATATTGTGTAATTTCTCTTGTAGGAGGATGGCAGTGCGGACGCTGCGTTGGGATAAAAGGGAATGTTACCGTCTCTAGTTTGTTGCAATAACTATAAATGCGATTTTCATTGAGCATTAATGGAGCAGTTTTTCTTTGCATTACATTTTCTTTCCTTTCTGTAACGTGTGAAAACAGAAATAATTCTGAAGCATTGATTTATCTAATGTCTTCTTCCATTCTAAATTTTAATCTGCTTGTATATGAATCTGATGTTAAAGCAATAAGCCTCGACAGGTTGTGTGTAACAGTGATATTACCACAGTTAAGATGCTTACCATGCTCATGCATAATGCTAAGTCCAGTATTTTAACTGTGGTAAAATTATGCTGTAATGCATTACCTGTGATTTTGTATAACTAGGTAACTATAATAATAACTATAATCGTTATCAGCAACCATATCGCTATCGGACAATATATGTTAATTTTAATGTTATCGTTATCCGCCATCATATCTGTATCGTCTGATATATGTTCATTTTTAATGTTAGCGTTATTGGCCACCTTATCGGTATCGGACAATATATGTTCATTTTAATGTTATCGTTATCGGCCACCATATCGGTATTGGACAGTATATGTTAATTTTAATATTATCGTTTTCAGCAACCATATCGGTATCGGACAATATATGTTAATTTTGTTATCGTATTTCGGCCACCATATCGTTATCGGACAATATATGTTAATTTTAATATTATCATTATCAGCAACCATATCGATATCGGACAATATATGTTAATTTTAATGTTATCGTTATCGGCCACCATATCGGTATCGGACAATATATGTTAATTTTAATGTTATCGTTATCGGCCACCATATCGGTATCGGACAATATATGTTCATTTTAATGTTATCGTTATCGGCCACCATATCGGTATCGGACAGTATATGTTAATTTTAATATTATCGTTATCAGCAACCATATCGGTATCGGACAATATATGTTAATTTTGTTATCGTATTTCGGCCACCATATCGGTATCGGACAATATATGTTCATTTTAATGTTATCATTATCGGCCACCATATATATTATAGGACAATATATGTTACTTTTGAATGTTATTGTTATCAGCAACCATATTGCTATCGGACAATATATGTTAATTTTAATGTTATCGTTATCCGACATCATATCTGTATCGTCTGATATATGTTCATTTTTAATGTTAGCGTTATTGGCCACCTTATCGGTATCGGACACTATATGTTAATTTTTAATGTGATCGTTATCAGCAACCATATCGTTATCGGACACTATATGTTAATTTGTAATGTTATCGTTATCGTCCACCATATCGGTATCGAACAATATATGTTAATTTTTAATGTTATCGTTATCGTCCACCATATCGGTATCAGACAATATATGTTAATTTTTAATGTTATCATTATCGACCACCATATCGTTGTCGGACAGTATATGTTCATTTTAATGTTATCGTTATAAGCCATCATATCGGTATCGGACAATATATGTTAATTTTAATGTTATCGTTATCAGCCATCATATCGCTATCGGACAATATATGTTCATTTTTAATGTTATCGTTATCGTCCACCATATCGTTATCGGACAATATATGTTCATTTTAATGTTATCATTATCAGCAACCATATTGGTATCGGACAATATATGTTCATTTTAATGTTATCATTATCAGCAACCATATTGGTATCGGACAATATATGTTCATTTTAATGTTATCATTATCAGCAACCATATTGGTATCGGACAATATATGTTAATTTTAATGTTATCGTTATCCGCCATCATATCTGTATCGTCTGATATATGTTCATTTTTAATGTTAGCGTTATTGGCCACCATATCGGTATCGGACAATATGTTAATTTTTAATGTTATCGTTATCAGCAACCATATCGTTATCGGACACTATATGTTAATTTTTAATGTTATCGTTATCAGCAACCATATCAGTATCAGACAATATATGTTAATTTTAATGTTAGCGTTATCGGCCACCATATCGGTATCAGACAATATATGTTAATTTTAATGTTATCATTATCGTCCACCATATCGTTATCGGACAGTATATGTTCATTTTAATGTTATCGTTATCAGCCATCATATCGGTATCGGACAATATATGTTAATTTGAATGTTATCATTATCAGCAACCATATCAGTATCAGCCAATATATGTTACATTTTAATGTTATCGTTATCAGCAACCATATCGGTATCACATTATATGTTAATTTGTTTTATGTTATCTTTATCGGCAACCATCAGCCATCATATCAGTATCACATTATATGTTAATTTGTTTTATGTTATCTTTATCGGCAACCATCAGCCATCATATCGGTATCACATTATATGTTAATTTTTTTATGTTATCTTTATCGGCAACCATCAGCCATCATATCAGTATCGGACAATATATGTAATTATTTTGTGTTATTGTTATCGGCCACCAATATTGGTATCGACCGGTATATGTGCATTTTAATGTTATCGTTATCAGTCACCATATCGGTATCGGCCGATGTATGTTCATTTGTAATGTTATTACTATCAGCCCGATAAGGAAATGTGGCCGATATCTTAAAGCGATAAATCATTTATTTCCTTCAGCTGAGACACTTCAGATGCGCACTGTTCACCATGATGGTTTTGAATTGAATATGATTGAAATCACTTCAAAGAAGGAATATACATTTAAGTGCAACAATATATCGGTTATCGGCTTTTTAAATATAAAGAATTATCGGTTATTGATATCGGCCAAAATTTTCATAACGGTGCATCACTATGTATAACAGAACCAGCAATATTTCTGAAGCACTGAAATATTTATCTAATGTTTTTGTTCTATCCATTCTAAATTCTGATGTAGTTTATTAAAGCAATAAGCCAACCACGGTTAAGATATTTACCATACTCGTTCTTATGCGTAATGTGAAGCTGAGTAATTTAATGGTTACGCTTGTCCCTGTTACGGTGTAAGAGTAATATTAATTAACTACATGTACTTACTATAGGATTAGGATTAGTTGCAATTATTTTAAGTAATTACTATAGTAAAAACATGTAACGTGTAACAAAGAGTGCAGTAATGCATAACCTGTGTCTCTGTATAGCGAAAACGAGTAGTTTAAGTTTAATTTAATTGTGCTTTTGAAACAAATTGACTGAGAAAAGTTACATTTTGAGCTATAATGTTGTAGTAAAATGATGTGATGATGAGCAAAAGCATGTTTCACAGCGCTTCGGTTAATCAGAATCCGTCGGCTCTGGGCTGTAATAGACATTGATTTCGTGCGAGCGTCTGTAATTAACCTTTGACCCGCTGCTTGTGTTTAAGCGGCCCGCTCTGTCCATTCCTGCACATGCGGTTTAAATCAGACGTCCTAATTACGCATTTGGCAGCTTCGGATTGTTACCCTAAAAGTCAAAGCAGTAAACACTAAGTGATGTATTGGCAGCTGTCGAAATCGGTCGGTCTATTTGTTTATTTTATTTTAATTGTATCTGTTATTTTGTGGAAGGCGTTAACTGAGCGCAGCAGCATCAGAGTTGTTCATGCACCTGCAGCGAGGTCACCAAACCACCCAGTCCATTAAAACACACACACACACACACACACACACACACACACACACACACACACACACACACACACATCCGTTGCACGTCTCTTTCGGCGTGTGGTTAGAGATCTGAAAATGACGCTGTAATTGCAATAAAATGGCACTTTTGTGTGTGTGTGAGTCGGCGTTATGCAAGCGCGCGTGCTCCAGTTGTAGATGAAGAGTCGGGATTCTGATCAGACGTTTGTGGGGATGGAGAGCAAACACGAGGAACACCTGTAGACAAACACACACACACAACTCACTGTTAAAGGGTTAGTTCACCCAAAAATGTAAATTCTGTCATTAATTACTCACCCTCATGTGGTTGGACACCCGTCAGACCTCCGTTCATCTTCAGACACAAATGAAGATATTTTAGTGTAAATCTGATGCTCTGAAAGGCCTCCATTGGCTCAATGGCACGGTTCACTCTCAAGACCCTTAAAAGGCACTAAAGACGTCGTTACAAAGTCCATCTCACTACAGTGGTTCTACAATAACTTTATGAATCTATGAATTATGAATATGAACACACACACACTCCCTCTCTTGCACACAAACACACACACTCGCTCACACACAAACAAAAACACACACTCGCTCCCACTCTCACACACAGACAAACACTGACTCTCACACACACACACACACACTCCCTCTCTTGCACACACACTCACACATTAACACACAAACACACAGACAAACACACTGACTCACACACACACACACACACACACACACACACCCTCTCTTCTAGTTCACCCAAAAATGTAATTTCTGTCATTAATTCCTCACCCTCATGTGGTTG
>NC_137107.1:49466885-49484385 GCF_949357685.1 Gobio gobio | reverse complement strand
GTTCAGAAGGGGAGGAGAGGAGGTGCTGGGGTCACTGGTTCTGTAGGAGCAGCCTATTTAGGGAGCACCAGCTGGGAGGATAGTCACACATGGGTCATTGTGTGTGTGTGAGTGTGTGTGTGTGTGTGTGTGTGTGTGTGTGTGTGTGTGTGTGCAGGTGTGCCCTACGAAGGTGCTCATGGCACCATGGAGGGATGCAAGTGCTCAGTGACACCTCATTTCACCAGCCGCCTACACACACACACACACACACACACACACACACACACACACACACACACACACACCCGTTCACATGTGTGAAGTTCTAGAGTTTCTGTTTTTGGTCTGTGAAGCTTGTTGACAGAAAACCTCTCTGGAAAGAAAAATCCCAAATCTTTCACTGTTTTTATCGTTGGTTTGACTTTATTTAACACATTCTGTTGACTATAACAGCACCTGCATGTCTACTAGCCCTCATTAGAGTGTGAGTAGAGTATTAGTAGACTGGATAGAGCTGAAGTGCACACCTGTAGGTTAGGGTTGGCCACATTTAGGAAATTGTAGGTTGTAATCTCCTCTGTATATGTAAAAGTATAAGTTTATGCATTTTATAAATAAATAAGCTAAAATATATGCCTTTATACATTCATATAATTTACCGTAAAATCATAATTTTGATCAAATATGGTCACATACTCGTCTGATCGGTCGACTGGTTAACATTTCAATGATGGATAAAATGAGTGAGATATTTAAATTTATTCATAGATGAAATCCAGACTGATTGAATTGGAAGTCATTTGCGCAGTTTAATTGTCATTGAAGCTTAACAAGTTCAGAGTAGAACGTTTTAATGTGAAAATGTAATAAGATTAATCATACCTAATCAAAGTTATTTTATCCACTTGTTATGAATATTATAAAGTCAATGTGTGATTTGCATGAAATCAGTACTCAACATATGATCCTCAAAAGAGGATTCATAAACTATTGTACACTCTAAAAAACGCTTTTGAGCTGTTTTAACCCAGCGGTTGGACTGCTTTAACCCAGCGATTCGGCTGTTTTAACCCAGCGGTTGAGCTGTTTTAACCCAGCGATTGGGCTGTTTTAACCCAGCGGTTGAGCTGTTTTAACCCAGCGGTTGAGCTGTTTTAACCCAGCGGTTGAGCTGTTTTAACCCAGCGATTCGGCTGTTTTAACCCAGCGGTTGAGCTGTTTTAACCCAGCGGTTGGACTGCTTTAACCCAGCGGTTGAGCTGTTTTAACCCAGCGATTGGGCTGTTTTAACCCAGCGATTCGGCTGTTTTAACCCAGCGGTTGAGCTGTTTTAACCCAGCGATTCGGCTGTTTTAACCCAGCGGTTGAGCTGTTTTATCCCAGCGATTCGGCTGTTTTAACCCAGCGGTTGAGCTGTTTTATCCCAGCGGTTGGGCTGTTTTAACCCAGCGATTCGGCTGTTTTATCCCAGCGGTTGGGCTGTTTTAACCCAGCGATTCGGCTGTTTTAACCCAGCGATTGGGCTGTTTAAACCCAGCGGTTGAGCTGTTTTAACCCAGCGATTCGGCTGTTTTATCCCAGCGATTGGGCTGTTTAAACCCAGCGGTTGGGCTGTTTTAACCCAGCGTTTGGGCTGTTTTAACCCAGCGATTGGGCTGTTTAAACCCAGCGGTTGGGCTGTTTTAACCCAGCGTTTGGGCTGTTTAAACCCAGCGGTTGGGCTGTTTTAACCCAGCGGTTGGGCTGTTTTAACCCAGCGATTCGGCTGTTTTAACCCAGCGATTGGGTTGTTTTAACCCAGCGTTTGGGCTGTTTTAACCCAGCGATTCGGCTGTTTTATCCCAGCGATTGGGCTGTTTAAACCCAGCGGTTGGGCTGTTTTAACCCAGCGTTTGGGCTGTTTTAACCCAGCGATTGGGCTGTTTAAACCCAGCGGTTGGGCTGTTTTAACCCAGCGTTTGGGCTGTTTTAACCCAGCGATTGGGCTGTTTAAACCCAGCGGTTGGGCTGTTTTAACCCAGCGTTTGGGCTGTTTTAACCCAGCGATTGAGCTGTTTAAACCCAGCGGTTGGGTTGTTTTAACCCAGCGTTTGGGCTGTTTTAACCCTGCGATTGGGCTGCTTTAACCCAGCGATTGGGCTGCTTTAACCCAGCGGTTGAGCTGTTTTAACCCAGCGATTCGGCTGTTTTAACCCAGCGGTTGAGCTGTTTTAACCCAGCGATTGGGCTGTTTTAACCGAGCGGTTTTGTTGTTTAACCCAGCGATTGGGCTGTTTTAACCCAGCGTTTGGGCTGTTTTGGGTTGTTTTAACCCAGCGGTTGGGCTGTTTTAACCCAGCGGTTGAGCTGTTTTAACCCAGCGGTTGAGCTGTTTTAACCCAGCGGTTGGGCTGTTTTAACCCAGCGATTGGGCTGTTTTAACCGAGCGGTTGGGTTGTTTTAACCCAGCGGTTGAGCTGTTTTAACCCAGCGATTGGGCTGTTTTAACCCAGCGATTGGGCTGTTTTAACCCAGCGGTTAGGCTGTTTTAACCCAGCGTTTGGGCTGTTTAAACCCAGCGATTGGGCTGTTTTAACCCAGCGATTGGGCTGTTTTATCCCAGCGGTTGGACTGCTTTAACCCAGCGGTTGGGTTGTTTTAACCCAGCGATTGGGCTGTTTTAACCGAGCGGTTGGGTTGTTTTAACCCAGCGATTGGGCTGTTTTAATTCAGCGGTTGGGCTGTTTTAAGCAAACATTTAACCCAACCACTGTGTTAAAACAACCCAATTGCTGGGTTTGTCCATTTCTTAACACAACTTGGGTTGTTTTTAACCCAGCATTTTTTAGTGTAAGTTCCTGAAGTTGCATGTTTTTACACAATACAGATGATGTGTGTGAAAGTGTGTATCCAAAGAAACAGACTTTACACACAGATATCTACAAACAATATTGACCATGTTTAATTTAAATGTGGACAGTATGATTTTTGTGTTTATTATTTTAGGAGGAACATTAAGAAATGCTCCATAAAGTCTTGTGAGATTTGATTGAGCAACCGTTGAGCAAACGCTCCGTCAGTAAACACACACACACACACACACACACGCCGGGCTCTGATGGTGTGTTGTTCTCTGAGGCCGCTCAGGTAAACTGAGGGAAAGAGGAGATGCTCTTCAGACACATCTGTGTTTATCAGGGAACGTCTCACAAACACTGACCAATGGTGTGTGTGTGTGTGTGTGTGTGTGTGTGTGTGTGTGTGTGTGTGTGTGTGTGTGTGTGTGTGTGTGTGTGTGTGTGTGTGTGTGTGTCCTCGTGTGTGGCGATGCACTCGTGATAGAAGTAGGGATGCCGGATTATGATACAAATATTATTTTGAGTTATTTCATCATTCTGTGTGTTGGATAACCTGTACTGTATGTATCATGTGAAAGTCACATGCTCAGGACATTAATGATGCATTAGTGAACACTGCTTATTAATATAATTCATATTAAACCTATCTTTAATTATTAGTGTCATTGGTTCGAGATGAAGCCGTTTCTCTGGTCTCCAGACGGAAACACGAGCAAAGACGATAAATATGTGACTCAAATCAGCGTTTATATTCGAGTTTTCTTAGTTTTATTAATATTTTGAATGAGCTTTTAATTTTGAGTTTAATTTTTTGTAATTTTTATTATGTAATTGTCATTTTAGTATTTTTTAAATAAAATAAAAAAAATCAATGTAGGTTTAATTTATTTTAGTTTTTATTTATTTCCATTTAATAATTTTATATTTATAATCAACATTTCAAATTTTCATATTATTTATTTTATTTCATTATATTGATTCTAAATCAACTAATAATTTTTTATTTCATTATATTTATTATAAATCAACTAATATTTATTTGATTATATTGATTATAATTCAACTAATATTTATTTAATTATATTTATTATAATTCAACTAATATTTATTTTATTTTATTATATTTATTATAAGTCAACTAATATTTATTTAATTATATTTATTATAAATCAACTAATATTTATTTTATTTTATCATATTTATTATAATTCAACTAATATTTATTTGATTTCATTATATTTATTATAAATCAACTAATATTTATTTGATTTTATTATATTTATTATAAATCAACTAATATTTTATTTCATATTTTCATTCTTCATTTTATTTTATTTTAACTTTTTTTTTTTTTTTTTATATATTCCTATTTAGGAATCATTTATTTTCATTTCAGTTTTATTTCCAGTTAAGGTAACATTTCATATTTTTATTTAGTTGAACTTTTTCAACTAGTATTTATATTTATTTATTTCAGTTCAGTTTATATAGTTAATTTTAGTTTATTTTTTTATAATTTCACTGTGTTTTTGTGATTGAAAGGTTGTAATAGTTGTAGTTAGTGATAATAACCGTGATCTCGTACAGCAGGTGATACTGAACACTGATGCTGTGCATCTCCTGATCCGGCCCGATCCGGCCAGAGCCAGACTTTGACCCGGCTCACTCTGGACTGACACAGGGCTGTAGTTTATCACATGTACATCCATATTTATTCTCTGAGAGTCTCTGTTGATGGTTGCGGGCGCGTGTGATCGATGATGGGATGGCTCATGCTTGACAATGAGAGCGAGAGACGCGTTCCTGCTTCTCTGATCCCGCTGTAATTAGGATCCTCCGTCTCGGGTTTTATGAGTCTAACAGCAGGTCGAGGATCATAAAGCCCCAATAAAGCTAACCTGAGCACCACACCGATACATGCTGGGAGAGACGTGCACTAACTGGGAAGTGTGTGTGAGTAAGTGAGTGAGTGTGTGTGTGTGTGTGTGGGCATGTTTTTGTGAAATATGAGGACACAAATGTGTATAATGACATGGGTATTACAAAAAGAGGGTGAAATATGAGGACGTTCCCCATGTCCTCACTTTTCAAAATGCTTATAAATCACAGAACAAGTTTTTTTTCACAGAAAGTGAACTGCACAGTCTCCTGTGATGGGCTAGGTTTAGGGGCAGGGGCAGTGTGTGTGTGTGTGTGTGTGTGTGTGTGTGTGTGTGTGTGTGTGTGTGTGTGTGTGTGTGTGTGTGTGTGTGTGTGTGTGTGTGTGTGTGTGTGTGTGTGTGTGTGTGTGTGTGTGTGTGTGTGTGAGCGAGTGTGTGTGTGTGTGTGTGTGTGTGTGTGTGTGTGTTTGTGTGAGTGAGCGAGTGTGTGAGCGAGTGTGAGAGTGAGTGTGTTAGTGAGTGAGTGAGTGAGTGTGTGAGTGAGCGAGTGTGTGAGTGAGTGTGTTAGCGAGTGTGTTAGTGAGTGTGTGCATGAGTGTGTTAGCGAGTGTGTGAGTGAGCGAGTGTGTGAGCGAGTGAGTGTGAGCGAGTGTGTGAGCGTGTGTGTGAGCGAGTGTGTGAGTGAGCGAGTGTGTGAGCGAGTGTGAGTGTGAGCGAGTGTGTGAGTGAGTGAGTGAGTGTGTGCATGAGTGTGTTAGCGAGTGTGTGAGTGAGCGAGTGTGTGAGCGAGTGTGTGTGAGTGAGTGTGTGAGTGAGTGAGTGTGTGAGTGAGCGAGTGTGTGAGCGAGTGTGAGTGTGTGTGAGTGTGAGCGAGTGTGTGTGTGAGTGTGTGAGTGAGTGTGTGAGTGAGTGAGTGTGTGAGTGAGTGAGTGTGTGAGTGAGAGAGTGTGTGAGCGAGTGTGAGTGTGAGTGAGTGAGTGAGTGTGTGAGTGAGTGAGTGAGTGAGTGTGTGAGTGAGTGTGTGAGTGTGTGAGTGAGTGAGTGAGTGAGTGAGTGAGTGAGTGTGTGAGTGAGCGAGTGTGTGAGTGAGTGTGTGAGTGTGTGAGTGAGTGAGTGAGTGAGTGAGTGTGTGAGTGAGCGAGTGTGTGAGCGAGTGTGAGTGTGTGTGAGTGTGAGCGAGTGTGTGTGTGAGTGTGTGAGTGAGTGTGTGAGTGAGTGAGTGTGTGAGTGAGTGAGTGTGTGAGTGAGAGAGTGTGTGAGCGAGTGTGAGTGTGAGTGAGTGAGTGAGTGAGTGAGTGAGTGAGTGAGTGAGTGAGTGTGTGTGTGAGTGAGTGAGTGTGTGAGTGAGCGAGTGTGAGTGTGAGTGAGTGAGTGAGTGTGTGAGTGAGTGAGTGTGTGAGTGAGAGAGTGTGTGAGCGAGTGTGAGTGTGAGTGAGTGAGTGAGTGAGTGTGTGAGTGAGTGAGTGAGTGAGTGAGTGAGTGAGTGAGTGAGTGAGTGTGTGTGTGAGTGAGTGAGTGTGTGAGTGAGCGAGTGTGAGCGAGTGTGAGCGAGTGTGTGAGCGAGTGTGTGAGCGAGTGTGTGAGCGAGTGTGTGAGCGAGTGTGTTAGCGAGTGTGTGAGCGAGTGTGTTAGCGAGTGTGTTAGCGAGTGTGTGAGCGAGTGTGAGGGAGTGTGTGAGCGAGTGTGTGAGCGAGTGTGTGAGCGAGTGTGTGTGTGTGTGTGTGTGTGTGTGTGTGTGTGTGTGTGTGTTAGCGAGTGTGAGGGAGTGAGTGTGTGTGTGTGTGTGTGTGTGTGTTAGCGAGTGTGAGGGAGTGTGTGAGGGAGTGTGTGAGGGAGTGAGTGATTGAGTGAGCGTGTGTGTGTGTGTGTGTGCATCTGTGTGTGTGCATGTCAAGATCATACAACCAACATTTTATAGTAAAGCTGCTTATGAAATATACTAAGAAAAAAACGTGAGTGTGAATCTATTATATTATTAATGTTAGCAAGGTCAAGAACTGATTCCCAGAAATGCATGAACTGATAAAAATGTACAGTCGGTCTGGATAAAAGCATCTGTCCATGCAAATCATGTCCAACAGAAAACTGCAGCTCTGATAGAGAGATTGATAAAAAGCTGTAAGACACAGAGACGGTTGTGTGATCATAAAGTCTCGTGTGTGTAAATGAATCAGCTTTATTTATGTTTTATTCCGTGAGCTTGAAGATCGCAGGTCTGAGGCAGGAAATCAGGAGGCGCAAATGAGACGTTTAATGATTAATCTAATGGAAGAAAATGAATTTTGGGAAAGGCATCAAAGAAAAAAGACGAGAGAGAGGCGTGCATCCTGTGACACACACACACACACACACACACACACACACACACACACACACACACACACGCGTGTATCACTTTACATGGGAAAAAGCCTCAGTTTTATTGCTGGCAGGTTGGACCGTTCAAACTCCAGCCAAATTCAATTTGAGCTTGTAATTTCTAATAGACTTTAAAGCAATGCCAAGGTTCGAGATGGCTTAAATTGCTTTGCTAATAGGAATATGCCCGTGTGCTTTTGTGATGTTTAATTATGAATAATTGTTTCTTATGTTTGTCCAAATAGACTCGCCCTGCTTGGATCAGAACTGTACGAGGAAAGACGCATCAAACGCCGAACGCAGACAGACGTCCTGTCACATCACACGGCTTTATTACAGGATTATAATGTGCACAACAAAAGCTGCCTTTACAAAACACAAAATATAAAACGTATATATTTTCATGACGCCTGCCTTTCCACGCACATGAGCTTATGAGCTTATAACGCCATCCCATTCTCAATCCGTCGGGTTTAATATGGAGTCGCTACCTTTTACAGCTCTAACAGCTTCAACTCTTCTGGGAAGACTTTCCTCAAGGTTCAGGAGTGTGTTTATGGGGATTCTTCCTCAAGGTTCAGGAGTGTGTTTATGGGGATTCTTCCTCAAGGTTTAGGAGTGTGTTTATGGGGATTCTTCCTCAAGGTTCAGGAGTGTGTTTATGGGGATTCTTCCTCAAGGTTCAGGAGTGTGTTTATGGGGATTCTTCCTCAAGGTTTAGGAGTGTGTTTATGGGGATTCTTCCTCAAGGTTTAGGAGTGTGTTTATGGGGATTCTTCCTCAAGGTTCAGGAGTGTGTTTATGGGGATTCTTCCTCAAGGTTTAGGAGTGTGTTTATGGGGATTCTTCCTCAAGGTTCAGGAGTGTGTTTATGGGGATTCTTCTTCAAGATTTAGGAGTGTGTTTATGGGGATTCTTCCTCAAGGTTTAGGAGTGTGTTTATGGGGATTCTTCCTCAAGGTTTAGGAGTGTGTTTATGTGGATTCTTCCTCGAGGTTCAGGAGTGTGTTTATGGGGATTCTTCCTCAAGGTTTAGGAGTGTGTTTATGGGGATTCTTCCTCAAGGTTTAGGAGTGTGTTTATGGGGATTCTTCCTCAAGGTTCAGGAGTGTGTTTATGGGGATTCTTCCTCAAGGTTCAGGAGTGTGTTTATGGGGATTCTTCCTAAAGGTTAATGAGTGTGTTTATGGGGATTCTTCCTCAAGGTTCAGGAGTGTGTTTATGGGGATTCTTCCTCAAGGTTCAGGAGTGTGTTTATGGGGATTCTTCCTAAAGGTTAATGAGTGTGTTTATGGGGATTCTTCCTCAAGGTTCAGGAGTGTGTTTATGGGGATTCTTCCTCAAGGTTCAGGAGTGTGTTTATGGGGATTCTTCCTCAAGGTTCAGGAGTGTGTTTATGGGGATTCTTCCTCAAGGTTCAGGAGTGTGTTTATGGGGATTCTTCCTCAAGGTTCAGGAGTGTGTTTATGGGGATTCTTCCTCAAGGTTTAGGAGTGTGTTTATGGGGATTCTTCCTCAAGGTTTAGGAGTGTGTTTATGGGGATTCTTCCTCAAGGTTCAGGAGTGTGTTTATGGGGATTCTTCCTCAAGGTTCAGGAGTGTGTTTATGGGGATTCTTCCTCAAGGTTTAGGAGTGTGTTTATGGGGATTCTTCCTCAAGGTTTAGGAGTGTGTTTATGGGGATTCTTCCTCAAGGTTCAGGAGTGTGTTTATGGGGATTCTTCCTCAAGGTTTAGGAGTGTGTTTATGGGGATTCTTCCTCAAGGTTTAGGAGTGTGTTTATGGGGATTCTTCCTCAAGGTTCAGGAGTGTGTTTATGGGGATTCTTCCTCAAGGTTTAGGAGTGTGTTTATGTGGATTCTTCCTCGAGGTTCAGGAGTGTGTTTATGGGGATTCTTCCTCAAGGTTTAGGAGTGTGTTTATGGGGATTCTTCCTCAAGGTTTAGGAGTGTGTTTATGGGGATTCTTCCTCAAGGTTCAGGAGTGTGTTTATGGGGATTCTTCCTAAAGGTTAATGAGTGTGTTTATGGGGATTCTTCCTCAAGGTTCAGGAGTGTGTTTATGGGGATTCTTCCTCAAGGTTCAGGAGTGTGTTTATGGGGATTCTTCCTCAAGGTTCAGGAGTGTGTTTATGGGGATTCTTCCTAAAGGTTAATGAGTGTGTTTATGGGGTTTCTTCCTCAAGGTTCAGGAGTGTGTTTATGGGGTTTCTTCCTCAAGGTTCAGGAGTGTGTTTATGGGGATTCTTCCTCAATGTTCAGGAGTGTGTTTATGGGGATTCTTCCTAAAGGTTAATGAGTGTGTTTATGGGGATTCTTCCTCAAGGTTCAGGAGTGTGTTTATGGGGATTCTTCCTCAAGGTTCAGGAGTGTGTTTATGGGGATTCTTCCTAAAGGTTAATGAGTGTGTTTATGGGGATTCTTCCTCAAGGTTCAGGAGTGTGTTTATGGGGATTCTTCCTCAAGGTTCAGGAGTGTGTTTATGGGGATTCTTCCTCAAGGTTCAGGAGTGTGTTTATGGGGATTCTTCCTCAAGGTTCAGGAGTGTGTTTATGGGGATTCTTCCTCAAGGTTCAGGAGTGTGTTTATGGGGATTCTTCCTCAAGGTTTAGGAGTGTGTTTATGGGGATTCTTCCTCAAGGTTTAGGAGTGTGTTTATGGGGATTCTTCCTCAAGGTTCAGGAGTGTGTTTATGGGGATTCTTCCTCAAGGTTCAGGAGTGTGTTTATGGGGATTCTTCCTCAAGGTTTAGGAGTGTGTTTATGGGGATTCTTCCTCAAGGTTTAGGAGTGTGTTTATGGGGATTCTTCCTCAAGGTTCAGGAGTGTGTTTATGGGGATTCTTCCTCAAGGTTTAGGAGTGTGTTTATGGGGATTCTTCCTCAAGGTTTAGGAGTGTGTTTATGGGGATTCTTCCTCAAGGTTCAGGAGTGTGTTTATGGGGATTCTTCCTCAAGGTTTAGGAGTGTGTTTATGTGGATTCTTCCTCGAGGTTCAGGAGTGTGTTTATGGGGATTCTTCCTCAAGGTTTAGGAGTGTGTTTATGGGGATTCTTCCTCAAGGTTTAGGAGTGTGTTTATGGGGATTCTTCCTCAAGGTTCAGGAGTGTGTTTATGGGGATTCTTCCTAAAGGTTAATGAGTGTGTTTATGGGGATTCTTCCTCAAGGTTCAGGAGTGTGTTTATGGGGATTCTTCCTCAAGGTTCAGGAGTGTGTTTATGGGGATTCTTCCTCAAGGTTCAGGAGTGTGTTTATGGGGATTCTTCCTAAAGGTTAATGAGTGTGTTTATGGGGTTTCTTCCTCAAGGTTCAGGAGTGTGTTTATGGGGTTTCTTCCTCAAGGTTCAGGAGTGTGTTTATGGGGATTCTTCCTCAATGTTCAGGAGTGTGTTTATGGGGATTCTTCCTCAAGGTTCAGGAGTGTGTTTATGGGGATTCTTCCTCAAGGTTCAGGAGTGTGTTTATGGGGATTCTTCCTCAAGGTTCAGGAGTGTGTTTATGGGGATTCTTCCTCAAGGTTCAGGAGTGTGTTTATGGGGATTCTTCCTCAAGGTTCAGGAGTGTGTTTATGGGGATTCTTCCTCAAGGTCCAGGAGTGTGTTTATGGGGATTCTTCCTCAAGGTTCAGGAGTGTGTTTATGGGGATTCTTCCTCAAGGTTCAGGAGTGTGTTTATGGGGATTCTTCCTCAAGGTTCAGGAGTGTGTTTATGGGGATTCTTCCTCAAGGTTTAGGAGTGTGTTTATGGGGATTCTTCCTCAAGGTTCAGGAGTGTGTTTATGGGGATTCTTCCTCGAGGTTCAGGAGTGTGTTTATGGGGATTCTTCCTCAAGGTTTAGGAGTGTGTTTATGGGGATTCTTCCTCAAGGTTTAGGAGTGTGTTTATGGGGATTCTTCCTCAAGGTTTGGGAGTGTGTTTATGGGGTTTCTTCCTCAAGGTTCAGGAGTGTGTTTATGGGGTTTCTTCCTCAAGGTTCAGGAGTGTGTTTATGGGGATTCTTCCTCAAGGTTTAGGAGTGTGTTTATGGGGATTCTTCCTCAAGGTTTAGGAGTGTGTTTATGGGGATTCTTCCTCAAGGTTTAGGAGTGTGTTTATGGGGATTCTTCCTCAAGGTTCAGGAGTGTGTTTATGGGGTTTCTTCCTCAAGGTTCAGGAGTGTGTTTATGGGGATTCTTCCTCAAGGTTCAGGAGTGTGTTTATGGGGTTTCTTCCTCAAGGTTCAGGAGTGTGTTTATGGGGATTCTTCCTAAAGGTTAATGAGTGTGTTTATGGGGATTCTTCCTAAAGGTTAATGAGTGTGTTTATGGGGTTTCTTCCTCAAGGTTCAGGAGTGTGTTTATGGGGATTCTTCCTCAAGGTTCAGGAGTGTGTTTATGGGGATTCTTCCTAAAGGTTAATGAGTGTGTTTATGGGGTTTCTTCCTCAAGGTTCAGGAGTGTGTTTATGGGGTTTCTTCCTCAAGGTTCAGGAGTGTGTTTATGGGGATTCTTCCTAAAGGTTAATGAGTGTGTTTATGGGGATTCTTCCTCAAGGTTTAGGAGTGTGTTTATGGGGATTCTTCCTAAAGGTTAATGAGTGTGCTTATGGGGATTCTTCCTCAATGTTCAGGAGTGTGTTTATGGGGATTCTTCCTCAAGGTTCAGGAGTGTGTTTATGGGGATTCTTCCTCAAGGTTCAGGAGTGTGTTTATGGGGATTCTTCCTCAAGGTTCAGGAGTGTGTTTATGGGGATTCTTCCTCAATGTTCAGGAGTGTGTTTATGGGGATTCTTCCTCAAGGTTCAGGAGTGTGTTTATGGGGATTCTTCCTCAAGGTTCAGGAGTGTGTTTATGGGGATTCTTCCTCAAGGTTCAGGAGTGTGTTTATGGGGATTCTTCCTCAAGGTTCAGGAGTGTGTTTATGGGGATTCTTGGGGATTCTTCCTCAAGGTTCAGGAGTGTGTTTATGGAGATTCTTCCTCAAGGTTTAGGAGTGTGTTTATGGGGATTCTTCCTCAAGGTTCAGGAGTGTGTTTATGGGGATTCTTCCTCAAGGTTCAGGAGTGTGTTTATGGGGATTCTTCCTCAAGGTGTAGGAGTGTGTTTATGGGGATTCTTCCTCAAGGTTCAGGAGTGTGTTTATGGGGATTCTTCCTCAAGGTTCAGGAGTGTGTTTATGGGGATTCTTCCTCAAGGTTCAGGAGTGTGTTTATGGGGATTCTTCCTCAAAGTTCAGGAGTGTGTTTATGGGGATTCTTCCTCAAGGTTCAGGAGTGTGTTTATGGGGATTCTTCCTCAAGGTTTAGGAGTGTGTTTATGGGGATTCTTCCTCAAAGTTCAGGAGTGTGTTTATGGGGATTCTTCCTCAAAGTTCAGGAGTGTGTTTATGGGGATTCTTCCTCAAGGTTTAGGAGTGTGTTTATGGGGATTCTTCCTCAAGGTTTAGGAGTGTGTTTATGGGGATTCTTCCTCAAGGATCAGGAGTGTGTTTATGGGGATTCTTCCTCAAGGTTCAGGAGTGTGTTTATGGGGATTCTTCCTCGAGGTTCAGGAGTGTGTTTATGGGGATTCTTCCCCAAAGTTTAGGAGTGTGTTTATGGGGATTCTTCCTCAAGGTTCAGCAGTGTGTTTATGGGGATTCTTCCTCAAGGTTTAGGAGTGTGTTTATGGGGATTCTTCCTCAAGGTTCAGGAGTATGTTTATGGGGATTCTTCCTCAAGGTTTAGGAGTGTGTTTATGGGGATTCTTCCTCAAGGTTCAGGAGTATGTTTATGGGGATTCTTCCTCAAGGTTTAGGAGTGTGTTTATGGGGATTCTTCCTCAAGGTTCAGGAGTATGTTTATGGGGATTCTTCCTCAAGGTTTAGGAGTGTGTTTATGGGGATTCTTCCTCAAGGTTCAGGAGTATGTTTATGGGGATTCTTCCTCGAGGTTCAGGAGTGTGTTTATGGGGATTCTTCCTCAAGGTTTAGGAGTGTGTTTATGGGGATTCTTCCTCAAAGTTCAGGAGTGTGTTTATGGGGATTCTTCCTCAAAGTTCAGGAGTGTGTTTATGGGGATTCTTCCTCAAGGTTTAGGAGTGTGTTTATGGGGATTCTTCCTCAAGGTTTAGGAGTGTGTTTATGGGGATTCTTCCTCAAGGATCAGGAGTGTGTTTATGGGGATTCTTCCTCAAGGTTCAGGAGTGTGTTTATGGGGATTCTTCCTCGAGGTTCAGGAGTGTGTTTATGGGGATTCTTCCCCAAAGTTTAGGAGTGTGTTTATGGGGATTCTTCCTCAAGGTTTAGGAGTGTGTTTATGGGGATTCTTCCTCAAGGTTTAGGAGTGTGTTTATGGGGATTCTTCCTCAAGGTTCAGGAGTGTGTTTATGGGGATTCTTCCTCAAGGTTCAGCAGTGTGTTTATGGGGATTCTTCCTCAAGGTTCAGGAGTGTGTTTATGGGGATTCTTCCTCAAGGTTTAGGAGTGTGTTTATGGGGATTCTTCCTCAAGGTTTAGGAGTGTGTTTATGGGGATTCTTCCTCAAGGTTCAGGAGTGTGTTTATGGGGATTCTTCCTCAAAGTTTAGGAGTGTGTTTATGGGGATTCTTCCTCGAGGTTCAGGAGTGTGTTTTAGGGGATTCTTCCCCAAAGTTTAGGAGTGTGTTTATGGGGATTCTTCCTCGAGGTTCAGGAGTGTGTTTATGGGGATTCTTCCTCAAGGTTTAGGAGTGTGTTTTTGGGGATTCTTCCTCAAGGTTCAGGAGTGTGTTTATGGGGATTCTTCTAGAGGTCAGGCACTGATGTTGGACGAGAAGGCCTGGCTCTCAGTCTCTCTCTAACTCATCCCAAAGGTGTTCAACAAAGGTCAGGAGTCAGGACTCAAGTTCCTTCACACCAAACTCGCTCATCGTGTCTTTATGGAGCGACGCTTGTAATGTTGGGACAGGAAGGAGCCGTCCCCAAACTTTTCCCACAAAGTTGGGAGCATGAAATTGTCCAAAATGTCTTGGTGACGCATTAAGAGTTCCTTTCACTGGAACTAACCCCTGAAAAACAACCACACCCCATAACCCCCCCTCCACCAAACTTTACACTTGGCACAATGCAGTCGGCGTTTTCACACCTGAAAGTCCGCACCAAGGTCCGATTCACAAATCAGCCAGGAGGCAGAAAACAAGGACTCAACAGTGAAGGGGTGAATCTCTAAAACATCAAGAGTGCAAAACAGACAAATACACTCCCACACACACACACACACACACACACACACAAAAACACAATTAGCTTTTGGAATGGCACACGTTAATTTGTGTGTGCATGTGTTTTTGTGTGTATAAGTGTGTGTGTGTGTGTGTGTGTGTTTTTGTCTGTTTTGCACTCTTGATGTTTTAGAGATTCACCCCTTCACTGTTGAGTCCTTTTTTTCTGCATCCTGGCTGATTTGTAGATTGTATGCACAAAACAACTCTGTATTTTCATATTTTGCCAATTTCCCATTAATTTCCTATGGGGGTCATTTTGACCCGAAGGTCCTGAGTGTGACTATTTTTTTTTTAATGACCACTTAGACTTTTCAAATCCTGTCTCCAATTTTTTGGGGTGTTCATATACCAAGTACCAATAAAGTCACCAAATTTTGGACCATTCCGATGAAGCTACGATTTTTTTTATTTTTTTTTATAAAACGCAAGATCCAATATAGTGGTAAAAATGTGCTATTGCGTGATAAAACTGCTCAATATGTCCACCGGATGACACCGATCTCATTTAAAAAATTGCTTTCATGAGGCCTAGGCTTGACTCTAAAATGAAATACAGCTTTAATAAAAAAGAAAAAAAAATATATATATATATAAATTTTTTATTATATTCAATGAGACAAAATGGGTCATAATTATTGCATAAATATTAATTATAAATCATAAAATGATCTCAAAACACCAAAAAAGAAAATAAAAAAATATTATTGAACAAAAATGTATTTCATTGATTTTACTCAAATCTTTTTTATCTTAATCCCGCCATCTGGGTCATTTTTGACCCGAAGGTCCTGAGTGTGACCCATAAATGAAGAACCCCAGAGGGTTAAAGAAAGGCTTTCTAAGCAAAATCATACAAAATTTCATTCAAAATCATTCATCTTCTGACATATTGTGCATCTTTTCACTTTTCATAAGCAATGTAGCCGAGATGAAATTAAAAAAACAACTAATATTTAAACATAAACTGGAACTTCCTGTAAATGCTCTGAAAGTATGAACCATACAGAAAATGCTTTCACACTAGAAACGAACCGAACCTTTGTTCAGTTTGATCCGGACCGAGACTTCCTCTTTTCGTCGGACCAAATTTTGTTTGTTTGGTCGGGACCGCGGTACGGGGGAGGTTTCACACCTGTCATTTTGATTCGGACCAAAACAAGGTTGGTGTGAAAGCGCCCTAAGAGGCCAAGCCCAACCCCTGAAAAACAACCCCACCCCAAAAAATCCCCCCTCCACCAAACTTTACACTTGGCACAATGCAGTCAGGCAAGTCCCGTTCTCCTGGCAACCGGCAAACCCAGACTCGTACATGTGATTGGTCACTCAGAGAACACGTCTCCACTGCGCTAGAGTCCAGTGGCGGCGCACTTTACCCCACTGCATCCCACGCTTTGCATTGCACTTGGTGATGTAAGGCTTGGATGAGCTGCTCGGCCATGGAAACCCATTCCATGAAGCTCTACACACTGATCTTGAGCTCATCTGAAGGACACAGAAGGTCTGGAGCTCTTGACTCTGTGACCCTCAGCATGCGCTGACCCCGCTCTGTGATTTCACTTCGTGGCTGAGTTGCTGTTGTTCCCAATTGCTTCCACTTTGTTATAACACCACATCTAGTATAATATTTGGACTTTGGCTCAGTTCTCTGAGCTCCTGAGAGTGGCCCATTCTCTCACTAATGTGTGTTAATGCAACGAATGAGACGTTTTTGTAAAATGTTACCACGTCACTAATGCATATTTTGCGCATGTATTAAACATGGATAACTAACAATGTATGAATATGTTTCTCCAAAAATTATTAGATAAACATCCAGCAGACCCAAATCTAGATGCGTCACTGTGTGAACATTAAAACCGGACTCTGAGATTCTGGTGTTTTCTTAAAGTAGGTCATTTCTCACACACACACACACACACACACACACGCTTTCTCTGTCAGGCTGGTACAAAAATAATATTGCACTGCCTCCTGTGCTGCTAAAACCAGAAGCAACACACACCTGACAAAGAGATTCTGAAGCAGCTGTGCACACACACACACACACACACACACACCTGCCTGTCGTCAGCTGATGGTCACTTTATTATAACGGTTGTTCGTAACTCGCCATCAAATATTAACTGAGTGAATGTGGGTGGTTTCTCGTCTGCTTTAATATGCGGATCTGATTATTGACACGATGACTGATGTTCACGAGGAGCTAGAGTTCGAGTTCTTCATGATCAGATTCATGGATGATCTCCTGATGTTTGTGCTGATCTCTTCCCTCCAAAATGACGGACGATGATGTCATTAGAGAACTGGTTATGTTCGTTTTACACATATTTAACGGCGTGGAAAGTGATATTTAGGACACAGGGAAAACTCTTAATTGATCACGCAATATTGTGTTTGAAATCTTGATGTGAGATGGTAACACTACTGATGTTTTAATGTGTTGATGTTGGTTAATGAACTGCAGATGTTGATGTGATCTCAGGTCCAGCACACGATACAATCACTACTTTTGAGGCTTTCTAATCTTGTCTGAGTAACGGCTTGTTTACATTATGTGATGATTTTTTAAGTCGTGTACATTATTTAGAAAACAAGAAAGGTTCTATCGACAAAGTCCAACTCTAATTTGGTACTTTAAGGCTATAATTCTCATCCATCTGTCCATCGTTCTTTCGTTCCATCCTCCATCCATCCATCCATCCATCCATAATAATTCTTATCCATCCATCCATCTATCTATCCATCCATCCATCTATAATAATACTTATCATCCATCCATCTATCTATCCATCCATCCATTCATCTATCATAAATAGATGGATGGATGATAAGTATTATTATAGATAGATGGATATCTATAATAATACTTATCATCCATCCATCTATCTATAATAATAATTATTATCCATCCATCCATCTATCTATCCATCTATCTAATCATCTATCTATAATAATTGTTATCCATTCATCTATCATCTATCTTTCTATAATAATTCTTATCCATCCATCTATCTATAATAATTCTTATCCATCCATCCATCTATAATAATTGTTATCCATCCATCTATCCATCTATCTATAATAATTCTTATCCATCCATCCATCCATCTATCTATCTATCTATAATAATTCTCATCCATCCATCTATCTATAATAATTCTTATCCATCCATCCATCTATCTATCCATCTATCTATAATAATTCTTATCTATCCATCTATCTATAA
>NC_137107.1:49441885-49461885 GCF_949357685.1 Gobio gobio | reverse complement strand
CTGGTGGACTTGAAAGCCGGAGAATGTGGGAGACTAGTGTGTTTTGATGTGTGTGTGTGTGTGTGTGTTCCAGGAAATATGTGAGCGCTGTATTTCGGGGTGGCGTACAGTGCCCATCTGGGCACCAGGTTGCGTGCGAGCGTGCCCTCTGATCATGTGTGGCGGGGTGGACACAAACACAACCCTAAGGCCTCTGTGACCCCACCGGGCCTGTGAGGTCAGCTGGGGTCAGGGCTGATGGTGGACACAGGTGTTACCAAACTCTGTGTGTACAAAGTGAGTCCAAACCTCTAAATGCGTCTGTCTGTCTGTCTAGCAGCTACCTGGCAACCATGCAAAACACCTGCATAGCAACAACTCATAAAATAGTATTTTAACAACTGCCATAGTAACGACTTACCCAGAAAAAAACATCCAGAAGACACTTGCAAGTGCTACTGCCTACACTGTAAAAAAAAAATTTTTGGAAAAATTGTGACAATTGATCATTACATATTGGCCCAATAAATGACTTCCAGATAATTTTCCCTATGCAAAAAGATGCATTGTACTAATCATAGCTTAAGGTCTTAACTCAAAATTTAAATTGTATATTCACCAAACATATTTAATTGTGCTCAGTCAATCTATGAAGTCGAAGTGAAAAATCCATGTTGGCTGAACAAGTCCTACGTCCGAAAAACGGTATACACATACACACGGTGCTGAAGACCGAAACTGACATTCCCAAGAGAATAGAGAGATATTCATCTCACAAAGACGTTGGTGAGTATTTAGCACTGAAATTATTCTCCAGAGTTTTGCTTCATGACCCGGTATGAAGTTTAAAAGACTTTTTGTAGAATCACGAGTTCATGCATTCATTGGTTTGATGAGTGTGTTCTCGTTTACTCTAAGGGTAGCCAATAGTTTTATTTTCCTCATGTCTTATATGTCTAAAATGATAGGTGATAAGTAAATTAAGTCATTTGTGTGATATATCTGGCATGCGACCCGGTGCCGTTAGATTGCGTTTGGCGTCGACCTCTCTCAGGGCTTAAGTTATTGCCTTTTAATATCAAACACGTCAAGCTCGATTTTCTTTTTCATCCATTCATTCATTCGTCTCATCCTCATTATATAATGAAGAAACTTCTGTTCTGTCATTTGCCAGATGCGATGCAGGAAAACTTTGCCATTAATGTTAGTTTTTATTTTTATTTGCAGGTTTTTAGCTTGCCGTGCCGTGTTTTCTTCACCACTTTAAGACATCCTGTTATGCAGAAGACTTCTTGAATATTCAGAGTTTTCCTTATTGAAAATAAGGTATTTTCACCCAAATATCCTGTGTTGGAATTTACTTGTTAGTAAAGTAATGTGATAAAATGTCAACCCTGTTGTCTGTTTCTGTATTTTGCTTAATATATTTATGTTTTTAGTCATTTTTGTCTTTTGGGACAGTGAGAAATAAACAACTGTTACTACAATTTAAAATATTTAATTGGACCAACCACACAGTTTCACTGTAAAACATTTCTCCAATTCAAAATTTTCTAGTGAGCGAGTGAAAAATTGGCCAAATTGAAGAATTTAGATGTGATCGGTCACTAGAAAATTTTAAATTGGAGAGGCCTGACATTTTTTACAGTGTTGGTAAATTAAAAATTTCCATTGGCTCAACATATTATTTCTAATTGAGCCCATGTTAACAGGCTGTTGCCACAATTGATCAAATTCAGTTCACAGAAATTCAATTTGGCCAATTGAAAAATTTAGATGTGACCAGTCACTAGAAAATTTTGAGTTGGGAAGATTATACATTTTTTACAGTGTAGCAACACCTTAGTTACTACCTAGAACACCCTGCCTACTGTCTAGTAAGTGCTCTTAGATCACCCTAGTTATGGCTCAACTAGAAAAAAAGCCAGAGGACATTTGTAATGTTTTAGAAACCACTCAAAACACTTTAGCAACCTCCTAGCAACACCCTAGTTACTTGCCAAAACGCCTTGGCAACTGTCTAGTAAGTGCCTAGAAGCCATCCAGAACATCCTAGTAATGCCTTACAGCCAGAAGACTCTTGCAAGCACTCTAGTAACACCCGACAACCCTGAGCATCCACTCAGAACACCTTACTAACAACTTACCCTGAAAAATAAAACAGCCAGAATACTGTAGCAACCACTAAAAACACTTTAGCAACTGCCTAGCAACACACTACCCAGAGCAACCTGTGTGTGCCTAGCAACACTCAGATCTCACTAGAGATGCCTTACCTAGAAAAAAAACAGGCAGAATACATGTGTAATGTTGTAGAAACCATTTAAAACACTTAAGCAACTGCCTAGTAACTATCTAGAACACCCTGACAATTTAGTAAGTGCCTAGCAACCATTTAGCACATAGGGTGATGCCTTACCCAGATAATCCAGCCAGAAGGCACTTGCAATGCCATAGCAACCACTCAAAACACTTTAACAACCTCCTAGCAACACCCTAGTTACTAGCCAGAACTCCTTGGCAACTGTCTAGTAAGTGCCTAGAAACCCCTCAGAACACCCTACTAATGCCTTACAGTCAGAAGACACTATAAACCACCCAAAACACTTTATCAACTTCCTATTAACACCCTAGTAACACCATGACAACCCTGAGCAAACACTCAGAATACTCCTGTAATGCCTTACAACCAGAAGACACTTGTAATGCCATAGAAACCACTAAAAACTCTTTAGCAACTGCCTAGCAACACCCTAGTAACTATCCAGAACAACCTGTATGTGCCTAGCAACACTCAGATCACCTTTGTTATGCCTTACCTAGGAAAAAATCAGTCAGAAAACATTTGTAATGTTGTAGAAATTATTTAAAACACTTAAAGGGTTAGTTCACCCAAAAATGAAAATTCTGTCATTAATTACTCACCCTTATGTCGTTCGAGACCCGTAAGACCTCCGTTCATATTCGGAACACAAATGAAGATATTTTTGTTGAAAGCTGATGGCTGAGAAAGGCTTCATATAGGCCTCCATTGGCATTCAGTACACTTACACTCCCAAGACGGATAAAAGGCACTCAGAACGTCGTTACAAAGTCCATCTCACCACAGTGACTCTACAATAATCTTACAATGCGACGACAATAGTTTTTGTGCGCAAAACAAAATCAAAATAACACCTTTATCCAGCTTGTTATTGCCTTCCGTGTGTGCCTCCACGACGCATGCGCGAGAATATGACGTAGCGCCGGGGTTCGAGAATCAATGAAATGCGCAATCTAACCCCATTTTGAGCACTACGCCGAGACCTAAAGCACGATCAATGTAGAATCCAACAGCTGAGATACGCGCGTCTTCCTCTGCTTGTAAACAAATCACTTCTGGGTCATCTGTCCGAACGCCGGATCTGCGTCATATTCTCGCGCATGCGTCGTGGAGGCACACACGGAAGGCAGTAACAAGTTGGAAAAAGGTGTTATTTTGATTTTTTTTGCGCACAAAAACTATTGTCGTCGCATTGTAAGATTATTGTAGAGACACTGTGGTGAGATGGACTTTGTAACGATGTTCTGAGTGCCTTTTATCCGTCTTGGGAGTATAAGTGTACTGAATGCCAATAGAAGCCTATATGAAGCCTTTCTCAGCATCAGCTTTCAACAAAAATATCTTCATTTGTGTTCCGAATATGAACGGAGGTCTTACGGGTCTCGAACGACGTGAGGGTGAGGAATTAATGACAGAATTTTCATTTTTGGGTGAACTAACCCTTTAAGAAACTGCCTAACAACACCCTAGTAACTATCTAGAACACTCTTACAATTTAATAAGTGCCTAGCAACCACTCAGAACACCCTACTAATGCCTTACAGCCAGAAGACACTTGTAATGCCATAGAAACCACCCAAAGCACTTTAGCAACTTTCTAGCAACACCCTAGTAACACCATGACAACCCTGAGCAACACCTCAGAACAGCAACGCCTTACCCAGAAAATACAGCCAGAAGGCACTTGCAGTGATGTAGCAACCACTCAAAACACTTTATCAACATCCTAGCAACACCTTAGTTACTAGCCAGAACACCCTGGCAACTGTGTAGTAAGTGCCTAGAAACCACCCAGAACATCCTAGTAATGCCTTACAGCCAGAATACACTTGTAAATGCCATAGAAACCACTAAAAACACTTCAGAAACTTCCTAGCAACACCCTAGTAACACCTTACCCAGAAAAAAGCCAGAATACTGTAGCACCCACTCAAAACACTTTAGCAATGGCCTAGCAACACCCTAGTTACTAGCCAGAATACCTCGGCAACTGTCTAGTAAGTGCCTAGAAACCACTCATAACACCCTACTAATGCCTTACAGCAACAAGCCAAAACACTTTAGCAACACCCTAGTAACCATCCACAAGACCATAATAACTACTCAGAGCAATTCCAGCAAATTCAATTTAAACTATGTATTATATTACATGTATTAAGTTGCCAGACAGCTGGTGATTAACTTTTTATTTTAAAGTATTATTTACTTGCTAGAGCTATTTTTTACTTGCATTTAGAACTTTGTAAGTGTTAATTTTAAGTTGTGGACAGAATGTGTGTGTGTGTTAAGGAGGGCGGTTGACCTGACACGCTCTAAAATAAATGCTCTTGTAAGTTCAGATGTCCACCTGCATGAAACACACACACACACACACACACACACACACCCATAGCCAGGCATACGAATGCTGGAATGTAAACAAAACCGCTTGGTTTGGAGTGTGTGAGTTTGTGTGTGTGTGATTAGTGTTTGTGTGTGTTTATGTCTGGATTTAGATGGGCTTCTATGGTCATTTGCAGTGACCTTTCACACTGCCAAAAATCAGACGATCCACGAAATATGTTCTGGAAAATATGTGTGGAAAGATCAAAACAGAGATCAAGCAAAGATGTATTATCATCCCTACCTGGATTTCTCAGGGAGTGAACCTGTTTGCAGAAATGGGTTAGATTCTTGTAAATAGCTGAACTTTTATATTTAACTCTGAATACTGATGATGTAATCGGGAGAAGGCCGCTGATTGGTTCAGTCGGTTCCAAGAACTTATTGAACCACGTCGACTAGTTTTGAAGCTGTCTGATATGATGTATTTTCCCCTTTTCCACCAAGGCACTGCTGGTGCTGGTTCGGAGCCAGAGCCTAGTTTCAAATCGGTTCTTTGTCTTTCCACACCCAAAGCACCAGCTCTGAATCAGGAAAAGTGCTTCATAAGTAGCACCAAAACATTGCTGGTCTAGAAGTCAGAACCGCTTGCATCAGGGGCTGGGGTTACCGTGACCAACACAAACTTGTGGCCGCCATTTTAGAAATCGCAGCTAATGGAGCTAACAGCTGCTCGATTGTAATCTCCGTCTATACAAATTACGGCGAGCTGCACGAAAGTGTTGGATTCGCCGTGTTTTGATGCCGATGTAGGATCGTAAAGCCATGAGCATCAATAGTAACGCAACATTCGCCATTGTTGATGGAAGGCTGCGTTCACACCAGATGCGAATGAAGCATTTCGCCCGAGTGATTTACATGTTAAGTCAATGCAAAGACGCCAATAGACATTCTGCAGTGCGATTTGCGCGAATGACACGGTGCGAATTGAGTATCTGTGTGTTCACACCAGACGCGACTTGCGCGAATTAATCGCGCTATTAGCGCATAGTTGGACACTCGAACATTTTGAGTTTACTCACTTCATTCACGCACGAAATTCACTTCACAACAGACGTAAATTCGCGTAATGGGAGGGGCTTCAGCCAGCGGCTCGTGTCGTTGTGAAATGGCTGATATGGATTGTTTTAAAACACGGTGAATAAGCTCAATTTGCCGGCTTTAGCTAGCTGTAGTCTCAATAGGGTGAATTCAGGGGGATTGGGACACTTTTTCCAAGTCATCTCAATAACAAAAAGGGTCCCAATCTTCCTGAAATCACTCTATGTAGAGCTCAAATTGAGTAAAGAGCGTTTTTTACAACTCACCAGACTCTCCAACCTCCTCACTCACTTTCTTGCAAGCAAGATCCTTTTTATCCCTGATTCTATAAAGTATGAAGATGTATCGTACAGCCAAAACCGTATTCTGTCGTTTCCGCCAAAGTTCAGATTTTTCAACTTTTTTGGAAAAAAAAGTTTAACGCTTCATTCGCGTCTGGTGTGAACACACCATAACTGTAACGCATGATTTGCGCGAATTGAACTTTGGCGGATAATCGCGTTTAACGCTTCATTCGCGTCTGGTGTGAACGCACCATAACCGTAACTCATGATTTGCGCGAATCGAACTTTGGCGGATATTCGCGTTTAACGCTTCATTCGCGTCTGGTGTGAACGCACCATAACCGTAACGCATGATTTGCGCAAATCGAACTTTGGCGGATATTTGCGCCGCGTTAACCAATCAGGAGCTTGCTCTAGTAGTGACAACAATCATCTGTGGATACCCGGAGCTGTACGATACATCTTCATACTTTATAGAAACAGGAATAAAAAGGATCTTGCTTGGAAGAAAGTGAGTGAGGAGGTCGGACAGTCTGATGAGTTGTAAAAAACGCTCTTTACTCAATTTGAGCTCTACATAGGCTATTGAGACTACAGCTAGTTAAAGCCGGCAAATTGAGCTTATTCGCCGTATTTTAAAACAATCCATGTCAGCCATTTCACAACAAGCCTGGTGTGTTTGTGTTTCCCGCTGCCTCGCTAGCGTTGCTGAGAAAGATGAGATGTATACAGTGATGTAAGACCTGGCTCTGTGGCTCTCTAGCATGTGAAAAGGCAAACCGGTTCTTATGGTGCGTTCACACCAGACACGACTTGCGCAATTTGCGCGTAGTTGGACGCTTGAACATTTTGAGTTTACTCGCTTCATTCATTCACTTCACAACAGACGCTAATTCGCATCAGTGTAGGGGCTTCTTTCAGCCGTCTCGTCTCGTTGTGAAATGGCTGATATGGATTGTTTCAAAATACGGCGAATAAGCTCAATTTGCCGGCTGTAGCTAGCTGTAGTCTCAATAGCCTATGTATAGCTCAAATTGAGTAAAGAGCGTTTTTTACAACTCACCAGACTGTCCGACCTCCTCACTCACTTTCTTCCAAGCAAGATCCTTTTTATTCCTGTTTCTATAAAGTATGAAGATGTATCGTACAGCTCCGGGTATCCACATATGATTGTTGTCACTACTAGAGCAAGCTCCTGATTGGTTAACGCGGCGCAAATATCCGCCAAAGTTCAGATTTTTCAATTCCCACAGCCTGATTTGCGCAAATCGCGCCGCCTCATGTCTATTCGCGTCTTTGCTTTGACTTAACATGTAAATCACTCGCGCGAAACGCTTCATTCGCGTTCGGTGTGAACGCAGCATTAGAAGGCTCGTCAGTCGAACCAACTCAGAACCGGCACTAGCACTAGCTCTGAACTAGCACCCGGTTCTTGCTGGTGGAAAAGGGGTAATGATAATCTAGTCTGGATTACATCACTTCCCCTCCATGCTAATGTCAGTACTCACACCACGTCTTATTTGCGTGTAATGATGAATGAAGATTCATGTTTAAACATTAAACCTCAGTAATATAGTTGGACCAACATAAGAACATTTAGTTTGACAAAGGTAATAAAGTTAAACATACTAATTGGACCTAAACCAATAAATTGTGTTGACCCAACTAAACTGATTTAATTAAATTAAGTAAAGGAATGAATTTTTAGTTTGAGACTAACTCTGAGACGGGACAGATGCGTATGTTGACAGTGTGACACACGTGACGGATGTGTGTGGGAGTCTCTCTCTCTCTCTCTCTCTCTCTCTCTCTCTCTCTCTCTCTCTCTCTCTCTCTCACCTCATCATTTGTCATGAGTGTTTCCTCTCCTCCTCTTCCTCCTCCTGTCGCTCCCCAAGTCCCAGCGCTGCGGTGGAGCAGAGGAACCAACCGCGTGTCCCTCCTGGGCCTCTGTAGCCGCCTCTCTCTCTCTCTCAGTCTCCAGTAACTTCCAGTAAACCCATCAGAACGTCCCTGTGACGTGGTTAAAGATGGCGGCTCGGTTGGCATTGGTTGGCACAGAGATGCAGCCTGGCATCACTGCAGGCCATGACAATCAGCTCCAGGCACTGACAAGCCTGTTGCTTAGCAACCCTATTGAACTTTGGCCTGCTTTACTGTGTTTCCAACACTCCTCGAGAGAGAGAGAGAGAGAGAGAGAGAGAGAGAGAGAGAGAGAGAGAGAGAGAGAGAGAGAGAGAGAGAGAGAGAGAGAGAGAGAGAGCATCATTTGGCCCATAGCGGGTTTGTGTATTATGATCATACTGCGCATGTGTTTATTACACTGAAGCTTTTCTGGGATATTTAACACTCTCAAAAAACTGCAATTTAGCTCCTTTTTAGCCAATATTATATATTTTACTTTTGAAAACTTTTTTTTTCTTTTTTACCCCTTTTTGACCGGTGGCTTTACCCTGTTATCAGATGCTATAATGCCGTGGTTCATTAATATATGCCGCACTACTGAATTATTACCATATTCATCTGCCATTCCCATCATGATAATGACCAAAAACATGATGATAACTTGACATATTTTGATATGTTACCCATAAGAAAATTACTGTGTGATTCTTTGTGGAGTATTTGTAGAAATATATTTTCGAAATGTAATATTTAATTTATTTTATTTTAATGTATTTTACTTTATTTTATATTTTTAATCCTTTATTTATTCTATTTTATTTTTATTCTATTCTTTTTTATATTTCCAGTCAATTTATTTATTTTAATATTTTATTTAAATTTCTTATTGCCATTTATTTAATAATATAAATTTAATTTGAATATTTTAATTTAAAAAAATATATTATTTAATAATACAAATTTAATTTGAATATTTACATTTAAAAAAATATATATTTTAATGTATTTTACTTTATTTTATATACTTTTATTTTTTATTTCTGTCCTTTATTAATATTTAATTTTTTATTATTTTATATATGTTTTATATTTCCAATCAATTTATTTATTTGAATATTTTATTTTTATTTCTTATTGCTATTTATTTAATTTTATTTAATTTTTATGTATTTAACTTTATTTTATATATTTTTTATTACTGTTTCATTTATTTTATATGTAGTTGTTTCATATATATATATATATATATATAATATCAGTATATAATATCAGTTTATTTCTTTTAATATTTTATTTTTATTTTGTTATTTCCATTTTTTTTATTTTATTATCATTATTTTATTATTTTTATTTTATTTCTGAATAGAAAATGTTCTCATTATTATATATATATTGATATTTTTGATCAATTTATTTATTTTATTTGAATTTTTTTTGTATTTTACTTTATTTTATAATATATATATATATATATATATATATATATATATATATATATATATATATATATATATATATATATATATATATATATAATTTGTTATTATTATTTTTTTTTAATTATTTATAATTTTTTATTATTGTTTCATTTATATTATATATAATTTATATTATATTACGTTTATTATATTTATGTATATATTATATTATATTATATTTATTTTATTTTTATATATATATTTTATATAATTTATTTTATTTTCCAGTAGTCTGAATAGGAATAGTGTTTTCTGACAGCCGTGTTCTGGTCCAAATCAAACACACTCCTGAGTCTCTGGCTGGCTGTTGCAAGAGCCGTCGACCAGCAGATCCAAACCTCTATTTATACACACAGATCGCTCGCACTCGTTTGTTAAGTCTGTCTTGCTCGATCCGTCCCAGCACATGTACAGGAATCCCATTTCTTTGTCTGTATTTTAACACCAGAGAATTGAAACATGCACATGATGCTTTCAATTAACCTTTTGGATTATTAGTTCAAAACTAACATCCTCTTTTGATTAGCGCTATTTTAGAGCTGTGCAGTGTGTGTGTGTGTGTGTGTGTTTGAAGAGAGCGGGCTAATGGTTTTAATAACATTTACGAGAGCTTTGGTATTTCCCCTACAGCTGCATTCATTCTCTGCAAAGTGCCAAGCGCTTTCTGGACGTGAAGAGAAAAAAAATGGCTTTAAACATAACAGATGTGTCTCTACAGCAGGTTACAGTGTGTGTGTGTGTGTGTGTGTGTGTGTGTGGCAGCAGCTTACACGTAATACACACACATGCATGCAGAAAAACTCTGAGGTCTAAACCAATACAAGAAGGAGGGAATCTGACTCTCTGCAGCTGCTCCAGTGCAGATCTATGGAAGCTTTAACTTTAACTTTTTCTCAGAACTCTGAGATCTAAACTGCAGCTGTGAAAAGAAAAAAGGTAATTGCAAATGTCATCTTACAATTGTGACTTTTTTTCTCAAAATTCTTCTAGGGGGAAAAGTCAGAAGTGTGAGACAACTTAAAGTTTCTCGAGTGAACGCAAAACATTCGTGAGAAAACGTAAAGTTTCACATTCGTGAGAGAGTGTAAAGTTTCTCTGGTGAACATAAAACATTTGCGAGAGAACGTAAAGTTTCTCGGGTGAATGTAAAACATTTGAGAGAGAACGTAAAGTTTCTCTGGTGAACGTAAAACATTTGAGAGAGAACGTAAAGTTTCTCTGGTGAACGTAAAACATTTGAGAGAGAACGTAAAGTTTCTCTGGTGAACGTAAAACATTTGCGAGAGAACGTAAAGTTTCTCAGGTGAACGTAAAACATTTGAGAGAGAACGTAAAGTTTCTCGGGTGAACGTAAAACATTTGCGAGGGAACGTAAAGTTTCTCGGGTGAATGTAAAACATTTGCGAGAGAACGTAAAGTTTCTCGGGTGAACGTAAAACATTAGCGAGAGAATGTAAAGTTTCTCGGGTGAACGTAAAACATTTGCGAGAGAACGCAAAATTTCTCGGGTAAACGTAAAACATTTGCGAGAGAACGTAAAGTTTCTCTGGTGAACGTAAAACATTTACGAGAGAACGTAAAGTCTCTCGGTGAACGTAAAACATTTGCGAGAGAACGTAAAGTTTCTCGGGTAAACGTAAAACATTTGCGAGGGAACGTAAAGTTTCTCTGGTGAACGTAAAACATTTGTGTGAGAACGTGAAGTTTCTCGGGTGAACGTAAAACATTTGCGAGAGAACGTAAAGTCTCTCGGGTGAACGTAAAACATTTGTGAGAGAACGTAAAGTTTCTCGGGTAAACGTAAAACATTTGCGAGGGAACGTAAAGTTTCTCGGGTGAACGTAAAACATTTGCGAGAGAACGCAAAGTTTCTCGGGTAAACGTAAAACATTTGCGAGGGAACGTAAAGTTTCTCGGGTGAACATAAAACATTTGCCAAAGAACGTAAAATTTCTCGGTGAACATAAAACATTTGCCAGAGAACGTAAAGTTTCTCGGGTGAACATAAAACATTTGCGAGAGAACGTAAAGTTTCTCGGGTGAATGTAAAACATTTGAGAGAGAACGTAAAGTTTCTCTGGTGAACGTAAAACATTTGAGAGAGAACGTAAAGTTTCTCTGGTGAACGTAAAACATTTGCGAGAGAACGTAAAGTTTCTCAGGTGAACGTAAAACATTTGAGAGAGAACGTAAAGTTTCTCTGGTGAACGTAAAACATTTGAGAGAGAACGTAAAGTTTCTCTGATGGGTAACGCAAACATTTTCCAGGCAAACACAAGTGTCTCGGGGGGGTAAGTAAAACATTTGTGCGAGAACGTAAAGTTTCTTGTAGGAACGCAAACACTTGCGAGAGAACAAAAAAGTAAGTTTTTCCTCCCATATAATTTTTTATGTCCCTTTAGGGGACAGTTGCGAGTTTATATCTATTAGAATTTATGTGTATATTTTAACGTTCTGACTTTTTTCTTAGCATTGTGAGATAAAAAGTCAGAACTAAAATAAAATAAATAAAAGAAAACTAATTGTGAAATGTAAACTCTGAGTAAACAACTGTGAGAAAAAAAGCCAGAATTGTGAGATAAAAAGTTTTTATTCTGTGGCGGAAACAAGCTTCTGTATAGATCTGAGAGACAGTCGCACCTGTGTCGCCATGGAGATGATTGACAGCTAGCAGGATGACACTGACAGAGACATAAGGACATGCGTGTAGAGAGAGAGATATTTGTGCCACACACACTCAAACTTCAGCATTTGATCTTCGTGCCATCGTGAGCTGTGCGAGTCTCTCACGGTAAAGCCTGGAGTGATTTGGAGAGTTTTATTCCTGAACACAGCGCGTAGACCTGGGAATCATGGGAGGAAACTGACTCATTGGGTTTGATGTCTTGAGCAATGAATCATGGGTGGGATTGAGCAGCTGGGGGTCTCGTCCTTTATAATGCTTTGATCTGCACTGAGAAAAAGAATGACTTTAAAAGCATTATTTACCGAACGCTTTTCATGCTGAAAGCTCAAAGCACGAGTAATGTTAACAAAAGCACGGATGTTTATTGATTGCATATGACAAACAAGCAAAGAAAACATGCTAATTAAGATGTTTTTGCAAATTAAAATGGACCAGTATTTACATTGCGCATTGGCATTTTATTCCAAAAATAAAACTTTGCACTTTTGAAAGTGCCATTTCGTTGAATAACATCAATGGGTGCGTTTAATCATTTGATTTAATTTGACAGTTTAAATAGAAACATCAGGACAAACTGTTATGTTATGTTCTGTTATGTAATAAGCTTCCTAACATGTTGATAGCATGATTTAGCATTGCTGCTAGCATGATTTAAAACGCTACTGATATGTTTTAACATTACTAGCATTGCTAATCATGGTAACCTGATTTATCACACGTTTTAGCACACTGCTAACATGAATTAGCCTCCTGCTATCATAATTAATCATTCTGCTGATGTGTTAAAAAATATTAATATGAATTAACATGTTGCTAGTAGATTCTAACATGTTGCTAGCATTATTAAGCATGTTGCTTGGATATTTAGCATGTTGCTAACATGTTTAAGCAAATTGCTACCATGAATTACCATGTTGTTAGCATTATTTAGCTTGTTGTTAGCATTTTTTAGCCCATTGCTACCATCAATTAACATGTTACAAGCATTATGATTTACCATGTTGCTAACATGTTTTAACATGCTGCTAGCATGAGTTAGCATGTTTCCAGCATATTTTAACATGTGGCTAACATGAATTAGCATTTTTCCAGCATTAGCATCACGTAGCTTGTGGCTAGTATTTTTTAGCACATTGCTAGCTTTAAATAACACATATACTAACATGATTGAACGTGCTGCTAACATTATTTAAGACGCTGCTGGTATGTTTAACACATTGCTAGCATGAATTAGCATGTTAATAACATGATTTAACATTATTCTAGTGTTTTTTTATGTTGCTAATATGAATTAACATGTTGTTAGCACACTATCACACATTGATATCATGATTAAGCATGTTGCTTGCATGTTTTAACATGCTGATAGCATGAATTAGCATGTTGCTATCATAATTTAGCATTGTTCTAGTGTTTTTTTAATTTATTTTGGTAATATGAATTAACATTTTGTTAGCATTATAACACTTTGCTAGCATGATTTAGCATGCTGTTAACATGTTTTACATGCTGCTAGCTAGAGTTAGAATGTTTCCAGCATACTTTAACGTGGCTAACATGAATTAGCATTTTGCTAACATGTTTTAACACATTGTTAACTTGATTACGAATATTGTTAGCATGTGGTAGCATGAATTAACATGTTGTAATCAGTATGTAGCTTGTGGTTAGCATTTTTTAACACATTGCTAGCTTAAATTAGCACGTTAATAACATGATTTAACTTTATTCTAGTTTTTTTAAATGTTGCTAATATGAATTAACATGTTGTTAGCACACTATGACACATTGATAGCATGATTAAGCATGTTGCTTGCATGTTTTAACACGTTGATGACATGAATGAGTTTTTTTTATTTATTTTGGTAATATGAATTATCATGTTGTTAGCATTATAACACGTTGCTAGCATGATTTAGCTTCCTGATAGCATGTTTTCGCACATGAGTTAGCATGTTTTACTAAAATCATTTAGCTTGCTGCTAGCATGTTTTAGCACATTGCTACCATGTTTTTTCATATACGTAAATCCCATCAGTCTCAGAAGAAGAATAAACTTAAATAGGATGTCGGTATTTTGGCTTTGTCAAGCCAACAAAATGATGTTGCATATGCGCAATTTCTGTGCGTCAAAAACACAACATGCGTTTGCAGGAACAGCCAGATTCTTACATTTCTGAAATGGTGTGTGTGTGTTTTCTGAAGGGCCCCACTGTCGCTCTGCGGCCCCTAAATATTTGGACATGCCATTTGATTAACTGTCGCTGTTTTCACAGTCAGAGTCTCTCTCTTTTTTTCCAGTGACCTTCCAGCTTCAGTTTTGCTCTTGCTGTTTTCCCTCCACAAAGGCGCACAATCAGCTCCGCTCAGGAACCGCAGACGGACCGTCTAAATATGAAGCCGAGTGCAAGTCATTAGTGTCCCGCTGGGCTCCGAGCAGGTCTGGAGCTGACACCAAACGTCCCGACAGACTCGCGTCGAAACTGCTCAGTCTTACCCAGACTGCAAGCAAATTCTCAAGGTGATTTTTCTGTCGGCTGGCTCTGTTTAGTCAAGAGTTTGTGCCTCCTGTTGAGTCCCTAATAGATTAGCCGAATCAAACATCTGTACGATTCATTCTGGAAACAATGAGGCACAGAATCATAGCAGTATAGAAACTAGATCCCTATATGTGGAGTTTTGCATCGGGAAACCCCACTTATAAGAAAATATGAGTGTTGGTTCCTGATGCAAAACACATTGCCACAGTGATAGAATAATGTGGTTGCCAGGTTATTAAAGTTAACTTTTACTAAAAACCTAAATTGAGTCGAGAACTCTAGAGTTCTATATAGAACCGCATTGAATCTTTTTGGCATAAATTACTCTTTAAAATTGAGTCGAGAATGCTAGAGTTATATTTAGAACCGCATTTAATCTTTTTGGCATAAATGACTCTTTAAAATTGAGTCGAGAATGCTAGAGATCTATACAGAACCACATTGAATCTTTTTGGCATAAATTACTCTTTAAAATTGAGTCGAGAACCCTAGAGTTCTATATAGAACCACATTGAATCTTTTGGGCATAAATAACTCCTTAAAATTGAGTCGAGAACCCTAGAGTTTTATATAGAACTGCATTGAATCTTTTTGGCATAAATGATTCTTTAAAATTGAGTCGAGAACCCTAGAGTTATATATAGAACCTCATTGAATCTTTTTGGCATAAATGACTTTTTAAAATTGAGTCGAGAACACTAGAGTTTATATAGAACCACATTGAATCTTTTTGGCATAAATGTGATCTTTAAAATTGAGTCGAGAACCCTAGAGTTCTATATAGAACCACATTGAATCTTTTTGGCATAAATTACTCTTTAAAATTGAGTCGAGAACCCTAGAGTTCTATATAGAACTGCATTGAATCTTTTTGGCATAAATTACTCTTTAAAATTGAGTCGAGAACCCTAGAGTTCTATATAGAACCGCATTGAAACATGTTTGCATAAATGACTCTTTAAAATTGAGTCAAGAACCCTAGAGTTCTATACAGAACCACATTGAATCTTTTTGGCATAAATTACTCTTTAAAATTGAGTCGAGAACCCTAGAATTTTATATAGAACTGCATTGAATCTTTTTGGCATAAATGACTCTTTAAAAATGAGTCGAGAACCCTAGAGTTCTATATAGAACCTCATTGAATCTTTTTGGCATAAATTACTCTTTAAAATTGAGTCGAGAACCCTAGAATTTTATATAGAACTGCATTGAATCTTTTGGGCATAAATGACTCTTTAAAATTGAGTCGAGAACCCTAGAGTTCTATATAGAACCACACTGAATCTTTTTGGCATAAATTACTCTTTAAAATTGAGTCGAGAACCCTAGAGTTCTATATAGAACCTTATTGAATCTTTTTGGCATAAATGACTCTTTAAAATTGAGTCGAGAACCCTAGAGTTCTATATAGAACCTCATTGAATCTTTTTGGCATAAATTACTCTTTAAAATTGAGTCGAGAACCCTAGAATTTTATATAGAACTGCATTGAATCTTTTTGGCATAAATGACTCTTTAAAATTGAGTCGAGAACCCTAGAGTTCTATATAGAACCTCATTGAATCTTTTTGGCATAAATGACTCTTTAAAATTGAGTCGAGAACCCTAGAGTTCTATATAGAACCTCATTAAATCTTTTTGGCATAAATGACTCTTTAAAATTGAGTCGAGAACCCTAGAGTTCTATATAGAACCTCATTAAATCTTTTTGGCATAAATGACTCTTTAAAATTGAGTCGAGAACCCTAGAGTTCTATATAGAACCTCATTGAATCTTTTTGGCATAAATGACTCTTTAAAATTGAGTCGAGAACCCTAGAGTTCTATATAGAACCACATTGAATCTTTTTGGTATAAATGACTCTTTAAAATTGAGTCGAGAACCCTAGAGTTCTATACAGAACCACATTAAATCTTTTTGGCATAAATGGCTCTTAAAAATTGAGTCGAGAACCCTAAAGTTCTATACAGAACCGCATTGAATCTTTTTGGCATAAATGGCTCTTAAAAATTGAGTCGAGAACCCTAGAGTTCTATACAGAACCGCATTGAATCTTTTTGGCATAAATGGCTCTTAAAAATTGAGTCGAGAACCCTAGAGTTCTATACAGAACCGCATTGAATCTGTTTTCTAAGAGTGTAGATTCTGTTACTGTAGTAAATACAATGTCAATGTCCTCCTCTGTCTGTCATTCTCTCACACCTGCATTAGCGCCGCTGCGCAGTAAAACACATTCCCAGTTTCATGTGGCATTTTTCCACAGATGTGACGGCCCTAAGAGGAAGTAATTGCATGTGTGTGTGTGTGTGTGTGTGTGTGTGTGTGTGCAGCACATTCCTGCACCTGTGTGCTGGTGTGTGTGTTTATTGGAAAGGCGGTAGAGATATAATTGGAAGTGTTCGGCTCTCTGGCTGTTCCCTGCGGCTCAAACCCTTGGCGGGGGGAAGCTGGGCCGTGGGCAGATCAGGGGCTTCAGGGTTTCACACGGGGGGGTCAGAGGGGCAGAAACTGGACCCAGCTGTCAAGACAAAGCTCAACGAACTGCCCGACAAACACTTCAACTGCCCCTCACAGGTACAGTTGAGAGTTGTCAGGTGTTTTTTCAGTGTTAAGATCATTTCTCCGATCCCACACTGTTAAAAATATCCTTTTAAATGTGTAGTAAAAGCCAGCTGTGGTTGCACCGTAAAAAAATATGGTATTACGTATGCAAATTGGTTATATAACTGTACTGTAAGTTACCTTTAAGAGGCCATTATGCCCTTTATGAGTCTTGATGTTGTGTTTGTGCTCTACTAAAGCAGCTTTTCCTGCTTAAAGGGTTAGTTCACCCAAAAATGAAAATTCTGTCATTAATTACTGACCCTCATGTCGTTCGACACCCGTCAGACCTCCGTTCATCTTCAGACACAAATGAAGATATTTTAGTGTAAATCTGATGCTCTGAAAGGCCTCCATTGGCTCAACTTTACACTCTCAAGACCCTTAAAAGACACTAAAGACGTCGTTACAAAGTCCATCTCACTACAGTGGTTCTACAATAACTTTATGAATCGGCGAGAATAGTTTTTGTGCGCAAAAAAACCCTAAATAACGACTTATATAGTGATGATGATTTCAAAACACGGCATCATGAAGCTTCGAAGCGTTATGAATCAGTGAGTCGATTCAGCAGGTTGAAGCGTAATGAATCAGTGAGTCGATTCAGCAGTTTGAAGCGTAATGAATCAGTGAGTCGATTCAGCAGTTTGAAGCGTAATGAATCAGTGAGTCGATTCAGCAGTTTGAAGCGTAATGAATCAGTGAGTCGAATCAGCAGTTTGAAGCGTAATGAATCAGTGAGTCGAACCAGCAGTTTGAAGCGTTATGAATCAATGAGTCGATTCAGCAGTTTGAATCGCCAAATTTCAGCAGTTTGGCGGTTTGATACGCGACCCGAATCATGATTCGGCTCACTGATTCATAACACTTCGAAGCTTCATGATGCCGTGTTTTGAAATCGTCATCACTATGTAAGTCATATTTAGGGTTTTTTTGCGCACAAAAAATATTATCGCCGATTCATAAAGTTATTGTAGAATCACTGTAGTGAGATGGACTTTGTAACGACGTCTTTAGTGTCTTTTAAGGGTCTTGAGAGTGAACCGTGCCATTGAGCCAATGGAGGCCTTTCAGAGCCATCAGATTTACACTAAAATATCTTCATTTGTGTCTGAAGATGAACGGAGGTCTGACGGGTGTCCAACAACTTGAGGATGAGGAATTAATGACAGAATTTTCATTTTTGGGTGAACTAACCCTTTAATGTTGATTATTTCCTCATATTCTCCATTGTTGCGGCTCCTCTTTTCCCAGTCTGTCAGTAACACTCTGTTTACTTCCTGTCTCTATGAAGCCCCGCCTTCTGAAAAGCACACTGTGCTCTGATTGGTTGGCTTGAGCGGTGTGTTGTGATTGGTGTTTGGGAAATGCCCCGCCCCCTTACCATAACCGCCAGTCTCAACACACCACTAACTAACTCAACCAGGTTTCAGTAACAGCTTTTTAAAAAACCTAACTAATCATCATAACTAATATTGATTAAAAGGCTGAATGTCAATATGATAGCTATATGTGTGTGTGTGTGTGTGTGTGTGTGTGTGTGTGTGTGTGTGTGTGTGTGTGAGGCACACTGGAGCTCTGTGTCCATGGGAATATTGCCATTATTATGATTATTATAGTCTTTGGACATGCCAGAGCAGTTCAATGAGGCTCACCTCACCTTCCTGCATCCATTCAGATTCATTTGGCTTCTCCAAATAAATATTTATCAGTCAGAGTGGCCGAACGCTTCGTTAGGCTTGATAATTCCTGGCGCTGTGGGCAGAGACGGGGCAGGAGGGGTTCTGGGCGCAGGACGTCCTTCAGGGGTCGATGGACCAAAGCAACAGCCGCTCGACGGGCGGAGGAGAGACACCAGAGTTGGTTTTTAACTGAGAGTTTGAGCCTGAGCTCCTGAATGTCTCGCTTGTTTCTCCTAGACAGCAATGAGGTCAAAAGGTCGCTCAAACTGTGCTCAGATGTGCCAAGATACTGAAGTCTGCGATGAAAGGTCAGATCTTGAAAAATAACTTTTGTTTCGTTAAAAACCATACAAAGTTGTGATTTAACTTTTTGTGAAAAATTGGAATATGGCATTAAATAAATTGTGAATAATGCAGCGTTTCCATCCCATGTGTTCAAAAGAGACACACACACACACACACACACACACACACACACACACACACACACACACACACACACACACACACACACACACACACAAATAAAATGAGTGTCATAAATGAGTGTCGTCTTAGAGCATCAGGCGAAACACACACACACACACACACACACACACACACACACATCATAAATGAGTGTCGTCTTAGAGCATCAGGCGAAACACACACACACATACACACACACATCATAAATGAGTGTCGTCTCAGAGCGTCAGGCGAAACACACACACACACACATCATAAATGAGTGCCGTCTCAGAGCGTCAGGCGAAACACACACACACACACACACACACACATCATAAATGAGTGTCATCTCAGAGCATCAGGCAAAACACACACACACACACACACACACACACATCATAAATGAGTGTCATCTCAGAGCATCAGGCAAAACACACACACACACACACACACACACACATCATAAATGAGTGTCATCTCAGAGCGTCAGGCGAAACACACACACACACACACACATCATAAATGAGTGTCGTCTCAGAGTGTCAGGCGAAACACACACACACACACATCATAAATGAGTGTCGTCTCAGAGGATCAGGCGAAACACACACACACACACACACACACACACATCATAAATGAGTG
>NC_137107.1:49426885-49439385 GCF_949357685.1 Gobio gobio | reverse complement strand
ACACACACACACATACATACACATACACACACACACACACACACACACACACACACACACACACTTCTTCTGGACGCTTCTGGAGGAATTAAACCAAGTCATTCTGATCACAGACTTTGACTCAGAGCCACCAAACCAACATTTGAGATGCTGTGATGCCATTGGTCTGCAGGTTAGGCCAGCTATCCAATCACAGCCTCTCATGAGTTTCTTGCTGTGCATGGATGGATCTTTTCAGCAAGTGTGTGTATGCATGCATTGGTTTGGTCATTTCTTCTTCTTCCTTTAGATGCTCCAGGCCAGTTGGTGGCAGTAATGCTCCAAAAGCTGGTTCTCCAACTCCATTAAACAACAGGAATAAAAAGAAGGAAGAATGAGGGTGATTGATGACGTCTAACCTGACTAAGATCTACAGTATAAGACCAAGAATGTGTGCTAAAGTTGAATTTACATGCGTTCCCAAGGAATCAAGCCATGACCTCGATGTTGCAGACCTTCAGCAAACCACTCATGTGAAATGTCTCAAATTCAAAATGGCCGCCTTCTTCAAAGAGACAACGGCTGCGTCCCAATTCTCATACTATCCGTACTAAATAGTATTCGAAAAAAGAATTAGTATGTCCCAAATCTTAGTATGTTGAAAAAAGTATTCCAAAGATTCCCGGATGGTTTACTATTTCCGGTCAGAATCCGAAGTGCAGATCGATGCGCACTCTAACGGCTGATATTACCCACAACCCATTGCGAAATGGACGAGGATTCGATTAGAACTACAAACGCGGATAAAAAGTGTTTAAAAAACTACAAACATGACGGTTACGCGACTCTGACGGTTAAGTGGAGAGGATTAGATAAAGTGGTTTGAGTGAGCAATTATCAGTATTTAACCTGACGAAAAGATATTTATTCAATATTATCCACATTATATTTCTCCTTCAGCAGCATTGAGAACTTTTGTAATGATACGTTTGGCCATTAACTTTGCAAACACATGAGAGGAGTCACTGCATTAAAGACCCATGAAAGGCAGATCAACGAGCGACTACTTTTCTCTCCAATACGGTAGGAAATTAAATTGAAAGTGGAGGATTTGAACTGTGACGATGATTGACAGGGCAGTTTAAACGGTGACGGGACGCACGTAACAGAGTCCGTTAAAGATGACGAAGTAGTATGTCCCAAAGCTTGCATACTCTTCTGCTACACACTCAAAAGTATGTACTTTTTCTTCACAAAAAGAGTACATACTTTTAGGACGTAGTATAAGTAGGCGAATTGGGACGCAGCCAACATTTAAACCAGGAGGCCTGTAAACCAGGTGTGTAATATGAGGGTTTGCTATACTAGTGCTGTGGTGCTCAGAAGTTTATATGATCTTATTGACAGGAAAATAAGCTGTACTGGGTCAAAACTGCATTGCATTTGCATTATTTATTAACATTTAACCCCATTTCCAGAAAAGTAGCGACATTTTGTAATCTGAACCTTTATTTAATTGACAATAAAATACATTTTCTTACAGCCAACAAAATCAAAATGTGTTCATATTTACAAACTAAACGGGTTTGGCCATTGGAAAACTATTATTTGTTCTTTCATCAGTTAAATAAAGTTGAACGAGTATTAACCGATTACAGATTCTGGATTTTATTGCATCTGTCCCATCTTTTGCATGCTTGGCATGAGTTCTTATTGTATAAGTCGCTTTGGAATAGACGTCGCAGCACATTTTAGATGATAAGTGACTTGTATTACAGACATTTGACAACATTATGGCGACATTTTTGAATAATTTGTACAATTAGTTCACAATAAGACCTGAAATAAGAATATAAATGTGTCATTTCATGTCAAATAAACCATTTTTTGGAAACTTCCCCAGCTGAAATGGTTAAAAATGTTGATTGTGGTAATATTTTTTCTGAAGAATGACGAACATAAATAGGCATGAAAGCCAAAATATTAAGTGGATGTATATTTACTCATGGAGCCGCATTAAGATCTCCATATCTCTGGGATTGAACAATCAAGGGCCTTTAAAATGAAGATACCAAAATAAAAGTTTGTTAAGAACCAGAATCTAAAAGGATATTAAGATATATTTAATAATTCTTGAGTTACAGGCATTCAAACGTCAAATGACACAAGAAGTGCTTTTTCCCATGAACTTTCACTGTTGGCAAATAAATGGCTAAAGTCAACAGTTTTACTAATAGACCTTATAGAAAATAAAGTAATAATGCTGTCATCTTTCTAAAGTCATTTTTACCCCCTGACTCTAAATCTGACTCCAAGTCTTAGGTGAGAATTGTCATTTTGATCCCGCTCTACAAAATAGTGGATTACTGTAATATATTCCACCGGAGGTGAGTGTAGATGAAGTCTTGATTTGACTTAGACTTGACTTAAACTTGATTTAGACTTTGACTTACTTAGAATTTGACTTTGACTTGAATTAGACTTGACTTGACTTAGACTTGACTAATGGTGCATTCACACCGGACGCGAGTGATTTAAAAGTCAAAAGTCAATGCAAAAACGCGAATAGGCATTATGGGCGTTTTGAACGTGTGATTTGCGCAAGTTGAAAAATCTGAACTTTGCCGGATATTCACGCCGCGGTAACCAATCAGGAGCTTGCTCTAGTAGTGACAACAATGAGGAGAAAATCTGTATATTAATATCTGGTTCAGACAATATGATTATCACTGTGATAACATTAAATGACATGAAACACAACCCAGTCTCTTTTTGTTAAATGCAAGTTTATGTGTGATCAATAATACAAAAGTATAAGTAAAAGGTATAAGAAGCTACACATGAAATAAAGCAAACAATTCAGTCAAACATTCAAAGTCAGTGCTAGTCGGCTACAACTGTAACGTAAAGTTAAATAGCCTAAAAATAAAAAAGTAATGAAACTTCTCTTTGTCCTCAGCCTAAACGATTTGCTAGGGAACAAATTATAGATCCATGAGAGCAAAGATCGGCCGTTAGATCTACACAAGACGAATTATAGCTCGAGACGCCACAGAGCCAGCGGCAGACGGCAGAAGGACTGGCCGAGGAAAGGCTGCTCTCACCGGGGTTAATGAGCGCCGCTGATCCACTGGAGCTCACAACTCCGAAAACGCCAGATCACATGTTCAAATAGGCGCTCTCTTTATAAATAAACCACAGATTTGAGCTTTAAACAACTACATTATCACCTAAAAAAGTTTTAAAACTACGTTTTGTCACACATTAACAGTAGATTTGAACAAAAAAGACGTGTAAACACAGCCCATGTCAGCCATTTCTCAACGAGACGAGCTACTGGCGGAAGCCCCGCCCATGACGCGAATTCGCCTCTGTTGTGAAGCGAATTTTACGCGCGAATGAAGCGAGTAAACTCAAAATGTTCAAGCGTCCAACTTCGTGCGAACAGCGCGAATTATTCGCGTCATTCGTGTCCGGTGTAAACGCCACATTAGACTTGACTTTGACTTGACTTTGACTTTGACTTTGACTTTGACTTTGACTTGACTTAGACTTGACTTAGACTTGACTTAGACTTAGACTTGAGACTCGCCGACAATGGTACAGGGACAAAATACTCGACCAGAGACAATGGAAACATGAGGGCTATATATACAGGACAAGGGGAACACATGACTATGACAACCAATGAACAACCATAACTCAACCACATGACAAGACAATGAACCAATGAGAACTATGGACACATGACTAGACCAACCAATGAGAACATGACTCATAGACAAGTGAATCAATCAGAACAAGACACATGAAACTAGGGAAGCACATGACATGATCACATAAGGGCAAGGAGGTCACATGACAAGAACCTGGACTTGACTAGACTAGACTAGACTTAGACTAGACTAGACTTAGACCTTGATTTGAGACTCACTGACAATGGTACAGAGACACAATGCTCAACCAGAGACAATGGAAACAAGAGGGCTATATATGAGAACTATGGACACATGGCTAGACCAACCAATGAGAACATGACACATAGACAAGGGAACCAATCAGAACAAGACACACGAAACTAGGGAAGCACATGACATGATCACATAAGGGCAAGGAGGTCACATGACAAGAACCAGAAACACAACTGAGGCAAAAGTACAAAATAAAAGACATGAAAACATGAATGTAAACCAAATGTGACAATTTCTCAGGCAATATACACCTATGACATCCAATATACATCATTTATGTATTTCTTTCACCATGATCAAAATTGAGTTAATGGTGGAGTTAATGACCCAAATGTGTTTCATCATGTAAAAAATATCACGTTGAGGGAATGTTTAAAGAATGTTTTTAACATATAAAGCATTAGTGAAAGATGTGGAATGTTCCATAAACCGATCCGCGCAGATTAAAGTCTTGTTTTAAAAGCGCGTGCATGATGCAGATGTGCGGCGGATCTCCACGGATTAACCAACATCCTGAAAATGTCTTCTGCTTTAACCCCAGCACCTCATTTCTGATGCCCTCTCCTTTTTCTTCTCCCTCCAAAGTAAATAAACCTTCATCTGAAGCGAGGCAAATGCCCGCTCCGACTCCCTAACCGCCGCGCGGAGAGCGTTTTTATCTGCGCGGCGCGGCGGTGAAGTCTTTTTCTGTATCTGCCGTGGCAGAGGGAGACGCACACATGGGCAGAGGCCTCGTCCCGCCGCAGGAGAATCAAGCCAAGCCTTTGAGGCCGGCGGCCGCATGAGCACTCATTTATTTCCGCGTCCAAAGCGAGGTCTGCGGGCAGAGGAGTGCGCCGCTCTCTCCGCGCTCCCCAAAGGAAGATTATTTTAAAAAGAGGCCTATCTGCTGAGCCCGCACTTTTCCTGTATCAAACCCGCCTTTCAACAGCCGCCCTGCGATGGTCCCGCTTTCAACATGCACTTTATGATGAGCTTTAGGCCTGTGAGATGCAAATGAGCCCGTGAGGAGAACTAGAGCGGCTCTGTGCTGTCGGGCGCCCGATAATCATGATTGACGTGTGACCTGCGCTCGGATTAGGCCCGGCCAATACATCCAATAAGCACCATATACTTGTGATGATTTTACTGCAGATACATAAAATTGAGCAGCATTGTGATTATCTAATGTGTTTTTAATGCATTTTTTTTTTGTTGTCCTAAATGTGGTATTTACTAAAAAAATCCATCTCTGGTTTAGAGGAAAAACAGCTTTGGCAAGTTTCATTCATTTGCAAAAAATACATATACACCGATCAGGCATAACATTATGACCTAGGTGTGCAAGGCACCAAGATGTTAGCAGCAGATCCTTTAAGTCCTGTACGTTGCGAGGTAGGGCCTCCATCGGACTTGTTTGTTCTGCACATCCCACAGATGCTCGAATTTGGGAATCTGGAGGACCTCAAACTCGTTCCTCAAACCATTCCTGAAGCATTTGTGCTTTGTGGCGGCGCATTATCTGGTATATTACCTGGTGCCATGTGTTCCCCAGGTAAGCCACACACACACACCCGGCCATCCACGTGATGTAGAAGAACATGTGATCATCAGACCAGGCCACCTTCTTCCATTGCTCCGTGGTCCAGTTCTGATGCTCACGTGCCACTGTTGGTGCTTTGGGCGGGGTCAGGGGTCAGCATGGGCACTGGTCAGTGGCTCCGCCCCATACACAACAAACTGAGATGCACTGCAGAGCTCGACATTAAGCTTGTTCACGTGCTTGTCCTCCGGACAAGTAAATCTGTCATTCACTTGTCTGAGTAAAAAAATTGCTTGTCCGGAAAAAAAAAGCAATATTCTCACCAGTGTTCAATCAGCTTTGACATATTTAAATCTGCATATTTGTGATATTTTTACCTTTTATAAAAGGCATTTTTCCCCTAATCTTATTAAATATAGGATATGCTTCAGCTTTCCTTTTATATTCTTAAATTTGATCAATAAACTAAATTAGAAGACGACACTATAGGGCTGTTACCAAACAAATTAAATAATTTACACTGAAAAGTTACAACTGCATTAAATAATGTTATGAGATTGTTTTAAATATTTTTTGAATATACAAATAAGATAAGTTGGAAAGAATGTTTAATAAACATGAAACTAAAACGCCAGTAGGGGGCGCAGGTGACCGTCTTAATGAGCGAGTCATTGAGTCGATTCAGTGAAACGGCTGATTCATTCAGGAATGAGGTGCTGCGTCCCAATTCGCATACTATCCGTACTAAATAGTATTCGAAAAAAGAATTAGTATGTCCCAAATCTTAGTATGTTGAAAAAAGTATACCAAAGATTCCCGGATGGTTTACTATTTCCGGTCAGAATCCGAAGTGCAGATCGATGCGCACTCTAACGGCTGATATTGCCCACAACCCATTGCGAAATGGACGAGGATTCGATTAGAACTACAAACGCGGATAAAAAGTGTTTAAAAAACTACAAACATGACGGTTACGCGACTCTGACGGTTAAGTGGAGAGGATTAGATAAAGTGGTTTGAGTGAGCAATTATCAGTATTTAACCTGACGAAAAGATATTTATTCAATATTATCCACATTATATTTCTCCTTCAGCAGCATTGAGAACTTTTGTAATGATACGTTTGGCCATTAACTTTGCAAACACATGAGAGGAGTCTCTGCACGAAAGGCAGATCAACGAGCGACTACTTTTCTCTCCAATACGGTAGGAAATTAAATTGAAAGTGGAGGATTTGAACTGTGACGATGATTGACAGTTTAAACGGTGACGGGACGCACGTAACAGAGTCCGTTAAAGATGACGAAGTAGTATGTCCCAAAACTTGCTTACTCTTCTGCTACACACTCAAAAGTATGTACTTTTTCTTCACAAAAAGAGTACATACTTTTAGGACGTAGTATAAGTAGGCGAATTGGGACGCAGCCGGACTGTCGTTTACGAACAGGTCATTGAATCTTTGATTCAACCGATTCATTCAAAACGCTGAATCATTCACTAACACGCTGTAGCGGTGACACGCATTCTGCTGTGATCTTTTGGAACTATTTTCGCTGCTGAAATGGAACAAAAACACTCAATATTGCATCTAAAATGTAAGTGACTTTGTGTTAATAATTGTTTATGGAACTGTCATATGAAATCGTGTCATTTTCAGTTATGATGTTATTCAGGAAAACAGCACTCTTGGTAATGTGACGTTGCAACTGTATCATATGTTATCATACGCCTATGAGCCTGTGGCCGGTTCTCCACTGGTCCTCCATGACCCTGTGGCCGGTTCTCCACTGGTCCTTCATGACCCTGTGTCCGGTTCTCCACTGGTCCTCCATGACCCTGTGGCCGGTTCTCCACTGGTCCTTCATGACCCTGTGGCCGGTTCTCCACTGGTCCTTCATGACCCTGTGTCCGGTTCTCCACTGGTCCTTCATGACCCTGTGGCCGGTTCTCCACTGGTCTTTCCTTGGAGCACATTTGATAGAGACTGACCACTGCAGACCGGGAACACCCCACAAGAGCTGCAGTTCTGGAGATGCTCTGACCCAGTTGTCTAGCCGTCACAATCTGGCCCAAACTCGCTCAAATCCTTACGCTTGCCCATTTTCTTGCTTCTAACACATCAACTCTGAGGACAAAATGTTCACTTGCTGCCTAATATATCCCACCCACTACCAGAGATCATCAGTGTTATTCACCGGTCAGTGGTTATACATTATTGAATAGAACAGTAGTGTACGTTTGAGGTCAAAAATGTCACTTTGGCGTGATCATTAAGAGTATTTGCCTTGTACAGTATTTGTATGATGTTGTTATTGTGTTGAATGCTTTATTTTGCTCAGTGAAATAGGCCGCTGTGAGCGAGATGAATGCAGTGTTGATATGTCCGCTTACACAATAGCTTATAAAACATTTTAGTAAGCAGCTTTCAACTCTGGCCTTTGAGTCTTAAATGAGGCATTAGTTTCATTTCGCTCTACAAACCCTTTTCATTTAGACAAACCTGTTTTTCTTTTCTTTTTTTTCCGGGAAGGATGTGCCCTGGACTTGAACTCCTGCAGGATTTTTTTTTCTCTATTCCAAAGCCTATGGCACCTGTACCAACCACAGTACCATCTGCTTGGCATTCAGCGTCCAATAACACATTTCTGGGATAAACCCCGTCTCACACACACACACACACACACACACAGAGGCTGGTGGGCGGTGGAGAGCTTGTGGGCCAGCCGCTGGATTGGAATGACACAGGTCTGGTAGACACATTGTTTTAATCGGCGATGCTAAAGATGCCCCAGCTGGGGTTTGGGAGGGAGCGGGACGGTTATCCGGGGAGGTCGGGATGGGAATTTTTTGGGGCGGTATTCTGTCCGGAGGAATGTGCTGTAACTCAATCTCTAAATGAAGAGTATCAAAGAGTATTAAAGCATTTGACTGGCCCTCAGACGGCCCTCAGCGGAGGCCGCAGGTGTTTGGCAGAGACCGTGTTTTCTGAAGGAAAAGCTGGAGGCCGTGTTTATGTCATCATTCCTGCCCACGAGTCATTCTCTCCCCTACAAGCTGGAAAACCAGAGGAATTTAGTCAAATACACTTGCTCCTTCAAACTCCCTTCTCTCACTCTTTTCTCCATTTGGCTTTTGGGACAGAACATCCTTTATTCTAAAAAACGTACATTCTTCCTGTTTTCCCAGAATGTCTTATATATTCAAATATAATATAGAAAACTGTGTGTGTGTGTGTGTGTGTATGTGTTGAATATTTATAAATATAAAAAAATAATATTGTTTTAAAATACTTAACATAAAATAAAATATAATATAAAATAATGATATAGTTATAGTCAGGGCTTGACATTAACACCCACCAAATGCGGGTAGATTTCAGCTGTGGCGGGTAAGGCAGCCACTCCCACTAGCCACTTTGGCGGCTTGAATATTATTTCAGTCTACAGCCAAATGAAATGCCAAGACCGTTGTATCACAAAATATTACAATTCACAAAATTACAATTCAATTACAATTCTTTATCGATTAACTTGCAGTTAGTGAAGGCGGGATAGGCGGAATCGCGCTGAATGACACACAACAGAAGTGCTCTCTCGCGTGCGCGCGCTCTCTCTCTGTCGCACGTAAGGCAAGCCAAAAGGCTCAGAATTACGCTGGAGATCAATCGCGTTTACAGTCAAACACCATAAAATACGGCGTTTTAAACAGTATTTGTGCCGCAAAATAAGCCGTTGTGATTACAAACGCCGTAAAAATCGTGCAAAATACGTAAATGACGCCGTATTTGACGGCGTTTTAGTGTGCCTGAAAAGCGCCACTTTTTACGCTGTTCAGCTTGCCATATGACGGCATAAAAAACGCCGTTTTGGTTGCACAGAGCGCACGTTATTTACGGCGTTTTGCTTATAGTAGCTATAATGAACTACTCCCACTGATTTCCACAGCCAGTAAGTTTGAACTGTTCTCACTCAATCAATAGCCACGTTTACATGCGCACTTTTTTGTCATTCCGATTGAAAGATTCGGTGGACTATTTACATGAGACGTTATCTAAACCGATCTGGTGTTTACATGTGCTGACTTTCAGTCGGAATCATTTTGTGACATGCGCACACAGTTTGTCTGCCGCTTCAGATTCGTAATGTTAGTATCGTGGATCTCTGTGTAGGTAATTTTTATATTTATTTATTTTTCTGTGGGCGGACATGCAGTAGTTTAACCTAATTTATGTCCTATACTATGGCTATTTCAATAGCTGTGAATGATGAATGCGGAATCAAAATGAATTCAATTCATTTATTTTGAAAAACACAAAATTAACAATAAAATGCACCCAAATTATTAATAAAAACATAGGATGTACGGTGAAACATGAATGAAAGCATTCAAGACGTGCTCAGCAAGACTAGTACTAAACGCATAGATATTTCAGATGATTAAGGAAAGATACCATAATCACAAAGGTATAAATATTAACAAAAGTATTAAATATCATGGGTAAACCAATTTAAAGCAGTTGTTGAACTTTTTTTAAATATCTAACTAACGAGAAACAGAGAAATGTCAACACGTCCTCTCCAGCAACTTGAATGTTCCCCGTTGCAATGGCAACTCCCAACGGCCACCAGGACAGTTTTATAAAAGCTTTTCATTATTTGTTGTAAAGTGTAAAAATGACCTCAGAAAAATAAATTCTTCTGTCAGGCGCAGTTGAAGCCTATAGGACAAACACTGTCAAGATGAGATGCTGTAGCCAGGCTATGTCTGTGTCATTATTCCAACATCATGTTCATAACATGTTACGAAATAAAACGTTTATACCTCAGAGAAAATTACTTTCCTCTCTTGTCAACATTAGCCTTCAGTTGTGGAGGCGCGCGCGCGCTGTATATCACGTCAAAGAAAGACTTAAAGAGTAATCGGATCAGGTCGATTACATGGGGAATTTTTTCGTTTGATCGGTTCATGAAAAGGTTTATCCCACCCCTCTCAAACCGATTACAATTTAATTCTTTTTATTCTGATTGAGGTGTTTATATAGAGCATTTTCATTCGGATTGGACTTTTAAACCGATTACTGTGCTCCATGTAAACGCACCTATGATGAACTGAGTCAGACCAGACAAATTAATATATATATTAATTTATTCACATTATATATATATATATATATATATATATATATATATATATATATATATATATATATATATATATATATATATATATATATATATATATATATATGTGAATGGATAGGGTATATTTATCTAAAGTAGCCTATCCTACTTTTTGGATATTTTCATCTCTAGCCAACCATATTAAGATCTTACCTCTTTATCATAGCCTACTTTAATGTAATTGCTAAGATTTCATGTATTATCCTACCTACATTATCCACTTGTAGAACACGAAGTAGCTACAAAACTTGTAAATAATAAATATGGTTTAGCGTTTTTTTCGCCGTCTATGGCAAACTGATCAGCGTAAAAAGCAGCGCTTTTCAGGCACACTAAAACGTACGTTGATGTATTTCGCACGATTTTTACGGCGTATTTTGCAGCGAAAATACTGTTTAAAACGCCGTGTTTTATTTTACGGCGTTTGACTGTAAACGCGATTGATCTACAGGGTAATTCTGAGCCTTTAGGCTTGCCATATCCGCACGCGTGATCAGTTCTCCTTGCACCTGAATAATCAAATACACAAGCACAAAGATGCCAACATTTCCGTCGTGTGGAGTATCTCGCATGAACACAGTCAGTTATGGCTTAAGTGTACGTAAACAGGTGAGTAATAACTGGATGTGTGTCCGAATATTACGTTGTAACGCGTTGTGTACGAATGAAAATGGGGATCGCTCACTTAACGTGATGCAAACACTGATGCGATCGACATTAAACAGCTCACACTTTATTCCCTGCACAACTCTCACAAGAGTGCGTCACAAACTCCATTCCGTCCACAGCATTACTTAATAAAACAATAACTAAATGTTAGCAACAGAAAATAATCCGCCACACACGGGTGCTCGAGGAGCAGCGCGCACTCTTAAAGGGGCCACACTCTATTCATACTCGTTACAAAGTCATTCATGTTAATCAAACAACTACAGGTGTTAAATAAATGCATACATATTAAATAAACCTACTGTATCTGTATCTTTTTTTAGAGAAATGTACTATTGTTTTTGTAGTTTGCTTCATTGTTCTTCTATATAGCCTAACACAAAAAATTCATATATAAAATTTCTCATATTAGCCATATTGCCCACCTGCACACCAGCTGATATACACTGCTTCTTGATTTGGGTGGTAACTCTGCATTGAAAGGTTGAAAGGGTTTTAAATCTTCTAAATCAAGTAAAATGACTCAAAATCAAGTAATTTAAGCATGCCAAAGTCAACTTTAATCATATAAAATGTAATTTCCAAGCAGTAAAATTGTGGCCAGTGAAAATGCTGAGTGGCTAGTAGACCTGTCACGATTATAAAAATAATCGTTTGATCGCGATTAATTGGTCTAATCGCGGTCATTACAGGTGATCGTTATTATTGCCCACTATTAGAAGACACAAGGGGGCCCTGTAGTTAGTAGCGGGAAGTTCGGATCATTTTACAGACTCGGATCTTTGAATCTCGTTCAGCAAAATGAAAAAAAAAAAAAAAAATTGAGTCATTTCAGCATAACAGGAAGAACGAAAGACTCGGACCCCGCGGAATGCGAACCTCGAAAGATGAACTAATAATTTCTCTTTCCGGTTCTGACAGCATAGTCTACTATAGGACTGACAGGAAGAACGAAAGACTCAACCCGAACTCGAGGGATGAACTAACATTTTCTGTTTCATGTACAGAACCTATGGGATTTTGCGCACACGCGCGGCCAACAAAATGAACGGATCACTCTCTGAGACAACTCGGTAGTCCCGAGTCATATTAAGAATCATTCGTTCATGAACGACGTACCTGCAGCACTCTACTTCTACCGGTCTCCCTCTGAATTCATTACGCTGAGCATTACGTTCA
>NC_137107.1:49366885-49421885 GCF_949357685.1 Gobio gobio | reverse complement strand
TTGAGTTGCGTATTGTGCCTTTTTCCTTTACCACTATTTGTTTAATAATTTTAATGGAACCGGAATCGGAACCGGAATCGTTAGGCGGAACCGGAACCGGAACCGGAACCGGAAAATTTCTCACGATTCCCAACCCTAATCACACGTTAGTGGTAGAGTTATACTCACGGAACACTATAGTTATTCACTATCACGAAATTTCATTATTTGCATGCGTTTTAAATTTGCGTGCTTGTGCGCGGTTTAAACATGAGCGCGCGCACTAAACGCTTGTCAAACACGTGATTACTGGACTAAGTCGTCTTACTGCGCTAATACTGTCAAATACACACAAGATTTACATAAACACAGTCGGTTATGTCTAAAGTGAAAGTAAAATCGGCGCGTGTCTGTGATGTGTGCAGGTCTTACATTGACAGCAGCAGCCTAGTGAACACACGGTCCTTAAAGGGACAGTTCACCTCTAAAATTATGTCATTATTTACTCACTCTAATATTGTTCCCAACCTGTATTCATTTCTAATTTTTGAGTGAATTATCCATTTAATGTTAATACAACAACAGAAGACAAAGAGAAAATCACTCACTGCTCTTGACTGAAGAACTTTAATACAGTAGATTTAATAAGAATCAATGTATATTTTATAGTGAAGTCTATGTAGTGTTTTATTTTTACATTTATTCATTCAATTTCATACTTAAATGCTGTACAGCTCTGAGCTGCCAGTGTGTGTATATATATATATATATATATAATATTATACAATACAATACACTAGGTTTTCACATTCGGTTTTCACGTGACTCCGCCCCGTCAGTCACATCAAGTGCAGTTTGCAGGCACACAGAGAGATGCAGGAACAGTTATCTGTGTTTATAGATGCCCAGAATCACTATAGTAACTGCATGTTTTACACAGTTTATACAGGTAAGTTCATTGCCGTTCTTCTCATAGCTTACGCGCTGCAACACACACACACAGACACACAGAGACGGTGCGCGCAAGCCCCGAAGATAGATCGCTTTCACTTTCGTCCTCATAAAGTTTGTCAAGTAAATGCGTTTAAAGGCTTGAATGTTTAAAGCGATTGTGGACTATTCAAAAACAACAATACGGAAAACTTCTCCGTTCAGTGCTCAGCTTTTTTCTGGGACACAGAGAGCCGAGCCGTTTCGCGTCTCTGACAACGCGCGCACGTCCTGAAGACAGACCTCTTTCACCTGCGTCCTCACAAAGCTTTGTCATTTTTGTGTTTTAAGGCCTGCCAGTTTGAACATTGGAGCGATTTTAGACCATCAGATATGCATTATGTTGAACTAATGCCTGATATATTGTGACAAACGAACACTCATACAGAAGCTCGCACATCACGTGAAGATCGCGCGCGGAGAGCAGCGCAGAAACTCATCGTCAACGCTGTCCTGTGACTAAAGTAAAGTCAATAAAGTAGCTTAACTCAACTGTTATAATATAGGCATATCTTTTAATACCTTTGAAGTAAGTACAAACCACAGCTTCATAATGAATAAAGACGGTATGACATATGAGTAATTCACACACTATCACTCTCTCGTGAATGCATTCAGATAAATGTAATTGAGGCCTATGCCTACTAATTTATCTGAATCTGATGTACAACAAGCAGAAATCTGCCCCGTAGACAATAACTGCTGAAAGTGAACTGTATTTCCTTAAAGTATTTTAAAATCACAAAGAAATGCACTTTTTCATTAGAAAAAAAAAATCCACCTTTTAATAGTAGAACATATTTACAGTAAAAACCTTATCAGGAACTTACCCAAAAACCTTATGAGGGCAAAAAATGGAAAGCAAAAAAAAAAGCTAAATAATCGCTCATTAATCGTAATCGAGGTAAAATGTTTAATTAATCAAGGTTTTTATTTTTGGTCATATCGTCACAGCACTATATATATCCCATATATGATATCATATTTAAACACACGCACGTATATTACATAAAATATAGATATTAAAAGAGAACATGATATATATATATATATATGTATATGTATGTATATATATATATGTATATATATATGTATGTATATATATATATGTATATATATATATATATATATATGTATATGTATGTATATATATATATGTATATATATATGTATGTATATATATATATGTATATATATATAAAAAAAATATCTATTTGTTTGCTGTACAAAATATAGTTTTAATATTTTTTAAATTGTGTTTGAAACAGTATATATATAAATATATTTTATTGATATTAAAATATGTTACTTTAAACAAAATATTTATATATACATTTTAAAGTAAATATAATTTTGTATATGAATTGTTACTTTATTTAAATAAAATATATAAATACTTTAAATATGTAATATAATTATAATGTATATTTACATATTTAATATATTGTTTTATATATATATATATATATAATGTTACATATTTACAGTATTAAAAAATGTGTGTGTGTGTGTGTGTATATATTTATATATCTATATCTCTTAATTGTTTCTCCTAGATGTAAATAAGAGATCTGACGGATCACTGACGGGTCTCTGACGGGTCTCTGACGGTGTTTAGGAGAATTTCAGCAATCCTGGTTCCCACGAAGACCTTGAATCAACACGAGTCTGACTGGAGCCACGTCAGGACAGTAGTCGAATCAGACCACAGGATGGTATTCCTAACAGATAAGGTGAGCTCACTGACTATCAGCTTTGCAAGTTGAGCTCCAGGGACTGCTGCACAAAGCTCCAGTCTGGGCATGGATTGTTGTCTTTTTGGTGCGACTCGAGATCTGGCCAGCAGGAAAGCCAAGTGTACACCACCTTCAGCATCCTGAGATGCATCACAGAACACGTGTACATCTCATCACATCTGGCTGATCCATAGTTGTGGGAACATAGCAGTGAGGTAATGTGACGTGAGATTATTCAGGCAGTTCTGCTACCCATGTATTCCATGCTTGGAGCATTTCTTCAGGGAGTAATGGGTCATCCCATTCTCGCTATTTATCCCAGAGTCGCTGCACAATCACCTTAGCCCGAGTGGTATATGGCAAGATTAGCCCCAAAGGGTCATACTGTCTGGCCAATGTATGGTACACAGTGCGCATTGTGGTTCTACCGTAACCCTCCAGTCGATGCTCATTGCCGATGGTATCTGTAGGGCAGTGCCATCTTAGCCCTAAGGTAGACTCTTGAACATCAGAAGAGCCACAGTTCAGCATTATCGGAGCGAGCTTCTTGAGGAAGATGGCTGAGGATGTCAGGGGCGTTGCTGTCCACTGAATTCCTGACGTCTTCTCCCTCGTTGCTGTGATCATGCACGTGTATTTGTAGGGCAAATGTGGCACAACAAGGAGAACATGTGGTACCAAAAGGCAAAACCTGCCACTCATAACCCACAGGAGGTGCATCACGGCAGAGGTTACGCCACACGAAACGAAGAAGGGGCTTATCCTCAGGCAGAAGGAAGACGCTTTTATGTCCCCACTTATTGCTATGGCATGCTCTCGAAAGCGAAGAAGGACACCCAAGAACGATGGACCAAGAGTAGTCCCAGGAAGGAGAGATTCGTTGAGGTTGCGGCCCTGATATTGGGAAGAACAATTGAAAACTAGGCAGTTCTTCCCATTATGTTGTACCAGATGATGGGGAATGAACCATGATTCCTCTTCCCCGGTCAGCCTGCATACTGAACCTGCCCATTCAAGTAAATTCCTTGATGTATGCTGAGGCTTTGTCATCACATTTAGCAAGCCGTTTTTCAGTACCTCTGAGGCTTGGCATGACAGCATCTTCGGTCGCATGGAAAGGGGAAGTATTTATCTTCCGTAGCAGAGGGGTCGCATAGTGCTGGATGTTATGCTCAACACCGGTGGTTTTACATTCCAGGAGTGTGAGTGCCTCTGGATCCTCTCGAGATCGAGTTGCCTGTTTCTCGGATTTGAATGGTAATGTGTCCACCTGCCACAACTTCTCCACATTTCTCAGAAGTTCAACTGTTTCAGGGTTTACTGAGGTCAGGTAACAGTTCAGAGATCTAGGATGCTGTGGTAGACCTCTGGCTGGGCCTTGTAGAGTCCATCCTAATCTGGTCCTTATAGCCACCGGTCCTCCTTGTGGTCCCAGACACACTGGTTCGGTTGGAGTGATCAAATGGGCCTGGTCAGCTCCAATGAGCAGAAGAGGGTAAACTTGATCAAAGGGCTCAAGTGGCAAGCCTCCTGAGGTGTTTGGTCCTCTTCTGTAAGGTGGCGAGTGGGTATGAAGCATCAGCCAGTCCCAGATTCTGAGCAGTGAATGCTCCACTAATGTGGTGATTCCGTTTTGGCTGTGAGGCAGGGGAAACACTGAAAGAGACAGATGTTCCTCGGAGCACTTGGGTTTCTTGCCTGATTGTTCTCAATGCTAGTTCCTCAGGAATTCCACACAGGCCAAGCTTATCTGCTGCTTCACACAGAAGAATGGTCCTCTCTGAACCGTCGTTGAGTACAGCATATGTTTCCAGAGCACGTTCATAATACTGCAGACAAACTTTTACCACTTTCAGCAATACCCGGCTACAGTCTGTAGGCCGATTCAGGTAGGCGGTGCCAACTGCAGAGCTCAACATACATATGCCCTCTTTACTTGCCATAGAATTGACTTCATGCAGTATCTGGAGGTGTGTGTTCTGACATATGTTGCATGACTTCTTGAGAGTGCAGTCTTTAACAGCATGAAGTCGACCACATTTTATGCACCTCTTATTCTCAGTGATCCACTTGCGTATCTTCTCAGGAGTGAAAGTCTGGAAAGTAGCACACTGACTTAAGAAATGTTCAGAGCTTTCACAATTCGGACAATACGGTTGCACTTTGCCTCTTTTCTTGCCTGAGATGGAAGCTTTAGGTCCTGGTTCTGGGACCTTCATGAGTGAGGCAGCTTTGGCACCATGAAGTATTGTGGCCGGTCTGGTAAAGCGGGCTGGCTTTGCCCCGCTCTCAGGATTTCGTTTGTTGGACGGTTCGGTATGGCCCTGACACCATGCTTCGTACTGGAGACACTTAGAAAATTCAGGCTATGTATACACTGAGTCAGACTGATAATATAGGTGTCTGCGGAAGTCTGCACACATCTCTGGAGGCAGTTTGCCACGCAGTCTGGCGACATGAGAGCCACATTTTAATTCCACTTCTCCCTCCATGCCAAGGGTTTCCAACATACCCACAAGAGCTCTGATCTACAGTGCGAACCTTTGAAATGCCTCATGGTCTCCTCGCTTGATGTCAGGAGCATCCATGACTTGTGCAATTCTTTTGAGGGCTAACTGATGAGGCTGACCAAACCTCTCATTTAAGGCTGTCATTGTGTCAGAGTACAGGGTGGCAGAGTTCAGGTAAGAGTCAGCAATCAAGGAGTCTTCCTCTAATTTAAGATGGTCAACCAATATCTGGTATTTAAAGAGCTCGGTAGAATCCGCTGGCAGTAGATTTTCCAATGACCTCTTCAGCCTGGCAAATTCTGCAGGATCTCGATGAATCAACATGGGAATTCGTGGCTTAGGGCCTAAATAGACTTTCTCTGTTGCTGGCAGCAATGTGGGAAAGGTTTCGTAAGGCAATGGGCGTGGCTGACTGTATGGCATTGCTGGGTGTGCAGGCCTTGGTTCAGTCTGTTGCACTGATCGTGGAGCATACACAGATGGTTGCGGAGGAGGCGAAGGAACTACCAGCCAGGGTGCAGAATGAGGCATTGAATATGGAGCTTGCATTGGAGGGCAGGTGAGAGAATGATATGGTGAACTGACCTGACCTTGTGTATCTTGTGGCACGGGATCAGTCTTGATATCCCCTTGGTGAGGCCTGAATGAAGGATTCTGGAAGGAGTTTACACAGACTGGAGTATACTGTCCATTGTAGGGCTGTGCTACTGCTCTCTCCGCTGCTAGTTTCACTGGATTTGAATAACTAATAGAAGTGACTGGAAATTCAAGCTCCCCCCTAGCTCTGTAAGGGACATCATCACATACAGGAGGGGGTGGTTCAGGCCATGACTCAACCTGCGGAGGAGGTGGATTCACCTCCACTGTCGTTCCGCGTCTCTGTGGTGTTAGACAAGTAACTGAATGGGACTCGACCGAGGACACAGCTGATACTTTGGACCGGAGTGGTGAGACTTGGGATGATGCAGAGAAGGAGGCTGGTGATGATGGGTGAGCAGAGTGTGAAAGTGGCTGACTTGATGCCAGGAAAGAGGCCGCTCGGTCATCTCTGCACCTGAGATTTCCCCCAAAGTCCCACAGCGTCTCGTTAATACATGCTGGTGCACTCTCTGCACAACTCTGTTTGAGTTGAGTGTCCTGGCCAATCTGAGCTTGAATGTCCTATAATTCAGTATAAAATGCTCCCCATTCATCTCTGGCAGAATACCGACTTCCAGGTCCGGACAGCGCTAAACCCACTGTAGACATCATTCTGCTTGTTCCATCACTCTCTGCTCTGAACTCCACTTCGAGTCTAAATGTAGTCTGTGCTGCAGTACCTTCTGCATTAGAGGAAGTCAGTTTTCGGTGGCCTGCTACATTCACTTGGTAGTCTGACAAATAGGTTGGCAGTCGGACTTGCCGTTTTGTCCATACAGATTCTTCACTCTTATCCTTAACAGTAGCCATCCTTAACCAAAGTAAGCACTGATCTCCGGCTCGAAGGACCAAATTTGTTTAGGAGAAAGGACCACAGGTGCTTAGTAAGTTATAGTTCTCGCCTTGGAGCGTCGGTCAGAACGCAGGACAGTAGTCAGGATAAGTTCGAACACTTTACTGACATTTCTTCACCAGCACAGACATACCAGTTATACACATAACCAGGCGAATAATAGCTTATAAGTACCAATTCCTTAACACATTAATCTGTACAGAACAAATAATGATATATCTATTACTTATATTAAGATATATATATTACTTACAATCAACGTGCATAAGAATTATACAATGGCTTTCATCCTGTGTCAACAACACGGCATGACTCATTTTGTCTCGAGTGAATTTGATCCATATACTTGATTATTCTTAGAAATTCACATATATAATCGATCTTAAAAAAGTAAGGAATAAAATGAAACTCACTTTCTTCGAATGGACGCACAGTCATTAATAATCAGCACAAACATTACACCACGACTTCTGGAACGGTCTTCCTGGAGAGATCGCAGCTGTTTTTTTTCATGCGCATATTTTGTGCGCAATCACTTCCGCCACTCCACCGATGGCCACTAGATGGCGCCCTAGCGCTACCTTTGCCACAGACGGGTCTCTGACGGATCTCTGACGGATCGCTGACGGATCGCTGACGGATCTCTGACGGGTCTCTGACGGGTCTCTGCCGGATCGCTGACGGATCGCTGACGGATCTCTGACGGATCGCTGACGGATCTCTGACGGATCTCTGACGGATCTCTGACGGATCGCTGACGGATCTCTGACGGGTCTCTGACGGATCTCTGACGGATCGCTGACGGATCGCTGACGGATCTCTGACGGATCGCTGACGGATCTCTGACGGATCTCTGACGGATCTCTGACGGATCTCTGACGGATCTCTGACGGGTCTCTGACGGATCTCTGACGGGTCTCTGAAGGATCTCTGACGAGTCTCTGACAGGCTCTCTAGGGCTGGTCCGAATACCATTTTTTGAGCTTCGAAGCTTTGGTAGTAATCAACGTCGAATATTCGAAGCTTCGGAGGGAAGTAGCTGAACATATCGCATAATAAAGGCTGGAATCTGGAGAAGTGGCGCGCCTCACGCGGACAGAGCTTATATGCTTCGCGAACGGGCAATGAAATAGTGATACAAAACGCACAGGTCTGTTACGTCCCAGTTTTGCTATATTATAGTAGCTAGTAAAAATAATTCTGATCAGTTATAGAACAGAATAACTAGAGCCCTGTATTTCTGTCCCTGGGGCTGGGCTTCGGGCCAATTTTCACGTCATACCTCAAACGCAGGCTTTTTCCTTCATTTTATATTTTAGACATTCATTAATTAAAAGAAACAATGAGGTGTGCTGCGCTGGTGGAAACAACATGAGACAGTGTTTAGAGTAGGCTATCGCTGCAAATGAGTAAAGCAAGCCAACACGCAAACTGCCGAACGTCTTAGATGCTCTAAAACACAATCCTCTTCATTAAAACGAATGAGATTAAATGCTCTTACAGTGCTTAGGTCACTTGTTCTGATATTGCGGTCTTTGATCTTGAAATGAGCTGATGAATATAATGCAGCTCATATCTGTTGCTTTCGTTGACGTGAACTCCGTTAAATGTGCATAGGCTTGCGCAAGAATTGAAGATCAGATTTAGCCTATATTAATTTTGCGGAGAGGTGTAAGTTAAGACAGCCTGACTGTTTTTTATTTGATTTATTTTTGAACACGTTTAATCAAAAACAAAAAAAAAGGTTCTATATGGCACTAAAAGTGGTTCAAAAAAGTGATAGTATAGGCTAAATGTTTAAACTAACATTGTGATGCTTGAAGTGTTTTATATCTATGGATTTTATTATAAGCAAGACAAGTCAAGTGTTGATTTAAGAGGATAAATGGATCAAACGTGTTGTTAACTCACTGTCAGCCGCTTGGTCGTTACTTTAAAAAACAAACTTTCATTTAACAAACTAAAAAATGCTTTAAACATTTTTCTTAATTAACATAATAAAGAAACTAAACAAAATATAACTACTTTGACATTAAAAACAAAACTGAGCTATTTTAATGGCTGCAACGATGTGTAATAGGGAGGAATGTTTACTCAAAAAAAGGTTCTATATGGCACTAAAATAAAAAAATTAATACAATTAAAAATTAAAAAATGAATTAAAAAAACACGTCACTAAACTTTATTTGTTTCGTTTGCGCCGTTGCGAGCAGCATCAGCTTGTCAAAAATGCCTTTTTACTGTGGTGGTGTTGATAGTAGGCTAAACGTTTAAACTAACATTGTGATGCTTGAAGTGTTTTATATCTATGGATTTTATTATAAGTAAGACAAGTCCAGTGTTGATTTGAGAGGCTAAATTGATCAAACATGCGGTTAACTCACTGTCAGCCGCTGGCCGCTTGGTTGTTACTTTAAAAAACTAAAACTTTAATTTAACAAACAAAAAAATGCTTTAAACATTTTTCTAAATTAACTTAATAAAGAAACGAAAACCTAAATATATTTGACATCAAAAACAAAACTGAACTATTTTAATGGCTGCAATGATGTGTAGGCCTAATAGGGAGGATACAAAAATAAATTAAAAAATAAAAAACCACGGGACTCGGGCCGATAGTTTTGGTAAGCTGTCGGACACGGCCGGGCTAGGGCCTAGATTTGAGGCCCGTGCAGGGCTCTAACTACAATTAAAAAACTAACGGGCGTCTCAGCACCTCAGCAGCAGCAGTCAGATCATATTCTTCACGAGAGCGAGGAGCTAAATTACAAGATGATCGTGGAATATTTGGTTTCAAAGCGATGTAAAAGCACCTATTTAAAGGAGTTTGTCATTGTACTGTTTTGTTGCTATGTTTTTCATTAAGAATAATAGCTATTCAACCCACAATTCAAGCAACCTGCCCCTGAATTGGCAAACCGAAAGTAAATGCGGCGCACGGTTGCATGCGTTCAGTCACTCAGTGCACAAGCACAGCAATGAGGGAAACGCTGAGGGAAAAAAATTTCACCGTCACATCCCTAACGTGTAAAAAGGATAATACATTTTGATTCTATTATTCTATTTTCCACAATGTCAAACGAACGCAGTTTAACCCAAAATGCAAGCTCAGACATGGCTTCTGCCATATAAGCTCGTGCAGTTGTGCACTCTGCTGCAGGGAACACTAAGAAGAAGCAAATATATTTATTAAGTATAACGAGGCTATTAAAAATGGCTTGGCTATGAGGTAATTGAAAAAAAATATTGTATTTAATATTGTATTTTATAGTGTAAACATGTAACGAATGTAAACAAGTGCGAATGAGAGCCGTTTCGAGCGGGATGCCAGGTGTTCGCGGAAAACAACAACAAGGAATATTCAAATCACAAATTTGAAAATCGAATACCAACCCATCGAACGAATATTAGAATATTCTGGTCCAGCCCTACGGGTCTCTGACGGGTCTCTGACGGGTCTCTGACGGGTCTCTGACGGGTCTCTGACGGATCGCTGACGGATCTCTGACGGATCTCTGACGGATCTCTGACGGATCTCTGAAGGATCTCTGACGGATCTCTGACGGATCTCTGAAGGATCTCTGACGGGTCTCTGACGGATCTCTGACGGATCTCTGACGGATCTCTGACGGATCTCTGACGGATCTCTGACGGATCTCCTGAAGGATCTCTGAAGGTGTTTAGGAGAAAGGACCACAGGTGCTTAGAAGGTTATAGTTCTTGCATTGGAGCGTCGGTCAGAACGCAGGACAGGAGTCAGGATAAGTTCGAACACTTTACTGACATTTCTTCAGGAGCACAGACATACATTTGACCACAACAATAGATTGCAGGTGCAGATTTGGATGTAGAGGATGTGGTGGGTTTACAGTAAACTTGACTGTATTTGTGTGTGTGTGTGTGTGTGGCTGCAAATAAACAAAGAAATGTTACATCAAGCACCATTATTGATGCAATCTTTCAGCTTAACATCATATCTAGCACAATACAACTACTTAACCAGGAGAATAATAACTTAAGGAATTGGTACTTATAACACATTAATCTGTACAGAACAAATAATGCTATATCTGTCTAAATATTACCAGAGCAACACTTTTATTACTTGCAATCAACGTGCATAAGAATTATACAATGGCGTTCATCCTGTGTCAACAACACGGCATGACTCATTTTGTCTCGAGTGGATTTATGATCCATATACTCGATTATTCTTAGAAATTCACATATATAATCGATCTTAAACAAGTAAGGAATAAAATGAAACTCACTTTCTTCGAATGGACGCACACAGTCATTAATAATCAGCACAAACACTGCACCACAACTTCTGGAATAGTCTTCCTGGAGAGATCGCAGTTGTTTCTCGTACGCAATCACTTCCGCCTTAGCGCTACCTTTGCAACAGCCACCCCCACATTAGCAATGTAAATGTGCTCCTATTGAATTTTAATCGTCATTCAGTAATTCAGGCAGCTTAATTAACTTTACCACAGGTCTGGTGAAGCTCTTGTCCTTGATTTTTACCTATGCCGCTCTCACGTGTCCATCAGCACTTGGAAACACCTTTACAACTTTGCCTACTAACCATAGCGACCTTGGCAATTGGGGGTCAACCATCATCACAACAGAACCCTCAGTAAGGTCCGCAGTAATCCCTTTCCATTTTTGCCTCAGCTGAAGACCAGGTAGGTAGTAACTTATGAACTTGGCCCAGAAATGATCCACCAGTATCTGACTTTGTCTCCAAAGCCGTTCAGATATACGTCACACATATCCGAACGGTTTTGAATTTAGGATGGCCTCCACTTCAATTAGAACTGTTGAGAGTACTTCTTCAGGAACGCTTTGTGCTCCAATTGTGGTGCTGAGTGCTGTTTTCACAGGGCGAATCTCTCGCTCCCACACTCCTCCAAAGTGTGGAGCTGCTGGAGGATTGAAATGGAAGTTGATATGATGTTTCTCCAACAACACTCGCAGGTTAGGACTGGCCGTGAAAGCCTCTCTTAACTCTCTCTCTCTCCCCCTCTGAAATTCGTCCCCTGCCAATCTTCACCTGGAACGGGCCGAAGCAGTCCATCCCAGTGGAATAGAACGCTGGCTTGGACAAACGAAGTCTGGCAGGAGGAAAGTCTGCCATCTTTGGTACAACAGGTTTGGATCTGAACTTTCGGCACTCCAGACAAGCATATTGATGCTTCCAAACTGCCTCACGCCCTCTCAATATCCAATATGACCGTCTGAGTTCAGCGAAGACCCACTCTGGTCCAGGGTGGCATAATCTCTGGTCAAAATCCTGAATTAACAGTTTGGTGATGCAGTGGCTTGGATCCAGCACAATAGGGTGTTTGAAGTTTGGATCTAAATCCTCTGCTCGTCGAAGACGCCCACCCACTCGGATTACCCCATCTGTTGCGTCAAACTCAGGAGCTAGAACAAGAAGGCAGCTACTGGAAGGGACTGGTCTGTTGGCTTTGAGAAGGTGATATTCCTCTGGGAAACTCTCGAGCTGAGACTGTCTGATGAGAAAGAATAATGCCTGCTGGTAAGTTCTTGTGTTTGGTGGATCAGGTTGCTCTGCTTCATCACCCTGAAGTGTGTGCACTGTGGCCTCCACTAGTTCACTCCAGGTGGCATACTGGCTTGGATCAAGGACAGACCGATCAGAAGTGATGAAATGACAGAACAAGGAACGCCGTATCTCTGCAGGGTCTTCTTCACGTGGCCCTGCTGGAGCTTCAGGCCACTCATGAGGTGGTTGTAATAGAAAGGATGGGCCTTGACACCACCTATTTGGCTGTGCTAGTTCAGCCAAGGATTTGCTCCTTGTCAGGTCATCTGCTGGGTTAAGTGTTGAGCTCACATACCTCCATGACTGGTGATCTGTAAGCTCTTGGATTTCAGCAATCCTGGTTCCCATGAAGACCTTGAATCGACACGAGTCTGACTGGAGCCACGTCAGGACAGAAGTCGAATCAGACCACAGGATGGTATTCCTAACATGTAAGGTGAGCTCACTGACTATCAGCTTTGCAAGTTGAGCTCCAGGGAATGCTGCACAAAGCTCCAGTCTGGGCATGGATTGTTGTCTTTTTGGTGCGACTCGAGATCTGGCCAGCAGGAAAGCCAAGTGTACACCACCTTCAGCATCCTGAGAGCGTAGGTAGGCTACTGATCCATATGCTCTCTCCGATGCATCACAGAACGCGTGTACATCTCATCACATCTGGCTGATCCATAGTTGTGGGAACATAGCAGCGAGGTAATGTGACGTGAGATAATTCAGGCAGTTCTGCTACCCATGTATTCCATGCTTGGAGCAGTTCCTCAGGGAGTAATGGGTCATCCCATTTTCGCTGTTTATCCCAGAGTCGCTGCACAATCACCTTAGCCCGAGTGGTATATGGCAAGATTAGCCCCAAAGGGTCATACTGTCTGGGCAATGTATGGTACACAGTGCGCATTGTGGTTGAACCGTAATCCTCCAGTCGATGCTTATAGCCAATGGCATCTGTCGGGCAGTGCCATCTTAGCCCTAAGGTAGACTCTTGAACATCAGAAGAGTTTTGGGTGAGCCACAGTTCAGCATTATCTGAGCGAGCTTCTTGAGGAAGATGGCTAAAGACGTCAGGGGCGTTGCTGGCCCATTGGCGGCTCTCGAAGCCCCCTGATGCCAACAAGACACGTAATTTATCAAGTAATTCTTTGGCTTCAGCTTTTGATGGTAGACTCTGTAGACAGTTATCCACATAGAAACACCTGTCCACTGAATTCCCAACGTCTTCTCCCTCGTTGCTGTGATCATGCACGTGTATTTGTAGGGCAAATGTGGCACAACAAGGAGAACATGTGGTACCAAAAGGCAAAACCTGCCACTCATAACCCACAGGAGGTGCATCACGGCAGAAGTTACGCCACACAAAACGAAGAAGGGGCTTATTCTCAGGCAGAAGGCATACTTGGTGAAACATCGCTTTTATGTCCCCACTTATTGCTATGGCATGCTCTCGAAAGCGAAGAAGGACACCCAAGAGCGATGGACCAAGAGTAGGCCCAGGAAGGAGAGATTCGTTGAGGTTGCGGCCCTGATATTGGTTAGAACAATTAAAAACTAGGCAGTTCTTCCCATTATGTTGTACCAGATGATGGGGAATGAACCATGATTCCTCACTTTGTGCAACTTCTTCCTCGGTCAGCCTGCATACTGAAACTGCCAATTCAAGTAAATTCCTTGATGTATGCCGAGGCTTTGTCATCACATTTAGCAAGCCGTTTTTCAGTACCTCTGAGGCTTGGCATGACAGCACTTTTGGTCGCATGGAAAGGGGAAGTATTTATCTTCCGTAGCAGAGGGGTCGCATAGTGCTGGATGTTGTTATGCTCAACACGGATGGTTTTACTTTCCAGGAGTGAGTGCCTCTTGATCCTCTTGTGATCGAGTTGCCTGTTTCTCGGATTTGAATGGTAATGTGTCCGCCTGCCACAACTTCTCCACATTTCTCAGAAGTTCAACTGTTTCAGGGTTTACTGAGGTCAGGTAACAGTTCAGAGATCTAGGATGCTGTGGTAGACCTCTGGCTGGGCCTTGTCGAGTCCATCCTTATCTGGTCCTTATAGCGACCGGTCCTCCTTGTGGTACCAGACGCACTGGTTCTGTTGGAGTGATCAAATGGGCCTGGTCAGCTCCAATGAGCAGAAGAGGGTAAACTTGATCAAAGGGTTCAAGTGGCAAGCCTCCTGAGGTGTTTGGTCCTCTTCTGTAAGGTGGCTAGTGGGTATGAATGATCAGCCAGTCCCAGATTCTGAGCAGTGAATGCTCCACTAATGTGGTGATTCCGTTTTGGCTGTGAGGCAGGGGAAACACTGAAAGAGACAGATGTTCCTCGGAGCACTTGGGTTTCTTGCCTGATTGTTCTCAATGCTAGTTCCTCAGGAATTCCACACAGGCCAAGCTTATCTGCTGCTTCACACAGAAGGAGGGTCCTCTTTGAACTATCGTCGATTACAGCATATGTTTCAGAGCACGTTCACAATACTGCAGACAAACTTTTACCACTTTCAGCAATACCCGGCTGCAGTCTGTAGGCCGATTCAGGTAGGCGGTGCCAACTGCAGAGCTCAACATACATATGCCCTCTTTACTTGCCATAGAATTTACTTCATGCAGTATCTGGAGGTATATGTTCTGACAAACGTTGCATGACTACTTGAGTGTGCAGTCTTTAACAGCATGAAGTCAACCACATTTTATGCACCTCTTATTCTCAGTGATCCACTTATGGATCTCCTGAGGAGTGAAAGTCTGGAAAGTAGCACACTGACTTAAGAAATGTTCAGAGCTTTCACAATACGGATAATACGGTTGCACTTTGCCTCTTTTCTTGCCTGAGATGGAAGCTTTAGGTCCTGGTTCTGGGACCTTCATGAGTGAGGCAGCTTTGGCACCATGAAGTATTGTGGCCGGTCTGGTGAGGCTTTGCCCGGCTCTCAGGATTTTGTTTGTTAGACAGTTCGGTATGGCCCTGACACCATGCTTCGTACTGGAGCCACTTAGAAAATTCAGGCAACGTATACACTGAGTCAGACTGATAATATAGGTGTCTGCGGAAGTCTGCACACATCTCTGGAGGCAGTTTGCCACGCAGTCTGGCGACATGAGAGCCACATTTTAATTCCACTTCTCCCTCCATGCCAAGGGTTTCCAGCATACCCACAAGAGCTCTGATCTGCAGTGCGAAACTCATGAAATGCCTCATGATCTCCTTGCTTGATGTCAGGAGCATCCATGACTTGTGCAATTCTTTTGAGGGCTAACTGATGTGGCTGACCAAACTTCTCATTTAAGGCTGTCATTGTGTCAGAGTATGGGGTGGCAGAGTTCAGGTAAGAGTCAGCAATCAAGGAGGCTTCCTCTAATTTAAGATGATCAACCAATACCTGGTATTTAAAGAGCTCGGTAGAATCCACTGGCAGTAGATTTTCCAATGACGTCTTCAGCCTGGTGAATTCTGCAGGATCTCGATGAATCAACATGGGAATTCGTGGCTTAGGGCCTAAATAGACTTTCTCGTTGCTGGCAGCGATGTGGGAAAGGTTTCGTAAGGCAATGGGCGTGGCTGACTGTATGGCATTGCTGGGTGTGCAGGCCTTGGTTCAGTCTGTTGCACTGATCGTGGAGCATACACACATGGTTGAGGAGGTGGCGAAGGAACTACCAGCCTGGGTGCAGAATGAGGCATTGATAATGGAGCTTGCATTGGAGGGCAGGTGAGAGAATGATATAGGACTCATGGCCGTGAAAGCCTCTCTCAATTCTTTCTCTCCCCCTCTGAAATTCATCCCCTGATCAGAGTAAAGCTCAGCAGGGGTACCACAGCGTGTGGTAATCCTCCGTACGGCCATTAAGAAGGCATCCGTATCAATAGAGGTAACATCAAGATGCACTGCTCGTGTGGTAAGACATTTGAATATAATGCCCCATCTTTTTTCTGTACGCCTGCCAATCTTCACCTGGAACAGGCCGAAGCAGTCCATCCGAGTGGAATAGAATGCTGGCTTGAACAAACGAAGTCTGGCAGGAGGCAAGTCTGCCATCTTTGGTACAACAGGTTTGGATCTGAACTTTCGGCACTCCAGACAAGCATATTGATGCTTCCAAACTGCCTCACGCCCTCTCAATATCCAATATGACCGTCTGAGTTCAGCGAAGACCCACTCTGGTCCAGGGTGGCATAACCTCTGGTCAAAATCCTGAATTAACAGTTTGGTGATGCAGTGGCTCGGATCCAGCACAATAGGGTGTTTTGAAGTTTGGATCTAAATCCTCTGCTACCCGGCTGCAGTCTGTAGGCCGATTCAGGTAGGCGGTGCCAACTGCAGAGCTCAACATACATATGCCCTCTTTACTTGCCATAGAATTGACCTCATGCAGTATCTGGAGGTGTATGTTTTGACAAATGTTGCATGACTTCTTGAGAGTGCAGTCTTTAACAGCATGAAGTCGACCACATTTTATGCACCTCTTATTCTCAGTGATCCACTTACAGATCTTCTCAGGAGTGAAAGTCTGGAAAGTAGCACACTGACTTAAGAAATGTTCAGAGCTTTCACAATACGGACAATACGGTTGCACTTTGCCTCTTTTCTTGCCTGAGATGGAATCTTTAGGTCCTGGTTCTGGGACCTTCATCAGTGAGGCAGCTTTGGCACCATGAAGTACTGTGGCCGGTCTGGTAAAGCGGGCTGGCTTTGCCCGGCTCTCAGGATTTCGTTCGTTGGACGGTTTCGGGATGACCCTGACACCATGCTTCCTACTGGAGCCACTTAGAAAATTCAGGCAACGTATACACTGAGTCAGACTGATAATATAGGTGTCTGCGGAAGTCTACACACATCTCTGGAGGCAGTTTGCCAAGCAGTCTGGCGACATGGGAGCCACATTTTAATTCCACTTCTCCCTCCATGTCAAGGGTTTCCAGCATACCCACAAGAGCTCTGATCTACAGTGCGAACCTTTGAAATGCCTCATGGTCTCCTCGTTTGATGTCAGGAGCATCAATGACTTGTGCAATTCTTTTGAGGGCTAACTGATGTGGCTGACCAAACCTCTCATTTTAGGCTGTCAGAGTATGGGGTGGCAGAGTTCAGGTAAGTGTTACGGGGTAACGCAAAGCGGAACTATTGTTGCCCAATGTTGTTTCCCTGTGGGAGCGATTTCGGTGCAACACCAGGCTGGTTCCGGGTTCTTCTGTGTAAACAGTCCGGCCGGGCTTAGTTGATGGGGAAATGAGCACCAGCTGTGTAACGAGCGGAGATTGAGCCGCGAGAGAGACATGTATTCGCGAGGGGGATTATAAAAGGATGTTTTGTGAGGTCAGAGCGTGGAGAGACTGCATCTTAGGAAGAAGGAGCCTTAAATCAGCGGTTTGATGGATCTGGATCCATAAAGGGAGATAATACCAACTGAGGAAGAGAGGCAGTGGATCTGTTACTTCGTCAAGCAGTTAAGTGTCATCTGGAATCCTTATTAGGAACTCTAATGCCTTCAGTACCCGCCGTACACAACAATTTGGTGAAACTGTCCCGGAGTTTATTGAAATCTGGTTTGAAGCCTCTAATGCCAGTTGTGTGTTCATAGTACACTTCCCACACAGTTTTGGATGTACAGTTTCGTCGATTGAGAGGAGGGAGTTGGCTGGGACCGCGAGTGTAGACCTTATTCACTTTGAGTTGTTGTGAGTTGCACTGCTAAGTGTTAAGTGAACATGTGTGACCATTTGAAGTGATTGATGCATGCACAGTTGTAGACATTATAATTTTGTGTCTGCCTGTGTCCCCAGTTGGCATACCCGTTGGTCTCGAGTGCCGAATTGAAACTAACTGATGTGTGTTGGGTGTATGCTGTACAGGAGTGCAGCTCCATCCTGTCTGATTTGAAGAGGATTTGTTAAATATTCATGCATTGCTGTTTGACTCCCTGACTCGAAGAATAAGTATTATCTACCTACTGAGCTGTTCACACTGAAGGAGATCCCTGGCGTGAGTACCTGATTACTGTCTGATTTGAAGAGGATTTATTGAATATTCATGCATTGTTGTTTGACTCCCTGATTCGAAGAGGAAGCATTATCTGTCTCTTGAGCTGTTCACGCTGAAGGAGATCCCTGGCGTGAGTACCTGATTATTGTCTGACGTGAAGAGGATTTGTTGCACACTCATGCACTGTTGTTTTATTTCCTGGCAAGATTTGCTGCCAGGCTATTGAGCTGCTCCATTACTCACCTCTGGCTGTCCGAAGAGGAATCGCTGTGTGAATCCCTTACCAGTGTCTGTCCCATTACTTACCTCTGGCTGCCGAAGAGGAACCGCTGTGTGCATTCCTTACCAGTGTTTGTTTCGTTACCTGCCTCTGGCTGTCCGAAGAGGAATCGCTGTGTGAATCCCTTACCAGTGTCTGTTCCATTGCTTACCTCTGGCTGCCAAAGAGGAACCGCTGTGTGCATTCCTTACCAGTGTTTGTTTCGTTACCTGCCTCTGGCTGTCCGAAGAGGAATCGCTGTGCATCCCTTACTAGTGTTTGCTCTATTACTTACCTCAGGCTGTCTGAAGAGGAATCGCTGTGTGAATCCCTTGAATTACCCTGTCTGGTCTCTTGGTGTCTTTGGGTAACTCCTCGAGGTGGTACGCTCAATAGGGGTGGTGTGAGACACGGGAGGAGGCCACCCCGGCCTGTGACATAAGAGTCAGCAATCAAGGAGGCTTCCTCTAATTTAAGAGGGTCAACCAATATCTGGTATTTAAAGAGCTCGGTAGAATCCGCTGGCAGTAGATTTTCCAATGACCTCTTCAGCCTGGCGAATTCTGCAGGATCTCGATGAATCAACATGGGAATTCGTGGCTTAGGGCCTAAATAGACTTTCTCGGTTGCTGGCAGCAATGTGGGAAAGGTTTCGTAAGGCAATGGGCGTGGTTGACTGTATGGCATTGCTGGGTGTGCAGGCCATGGTTCAGTCTGTTGCACTGATTGTGGAGCATACACAGATGGTTGCGGAGGTGGCGAAGGAACTACCAGCCAGGGTGCAGAATGAGGCATTTAGTATGGAGCTTGCATTGGAGGCCGGTGAGAGAATGATATGGTGAACTGACCTGACCTTGTGTATCTTGTGGCACGGGATCAGTCTTGATATCCCCTTGGTGAGGCCTGAATGAAGGATTCTGGAAGGAGTTTACACAGACTGGAGTATACTGTCCATAGTAGGGCTGTGCTACTGCTCTCTCCGCTGCTAGTTTCACTGGATTTGAATAACTAATAGAAGTGACTGGAAATTCAAGCTCCCCCCTAGCTCTGTAAGGGACATCACATACAGGAGGGGGTGGTTCAGGCCATGACTCAACCTGCGGAGGAGGTGGATTCTCCTCCACTGCCGTTCCGTGTCTCTATGGTGTTAGACAAGTAACTGAATGGGACTCGACCGAGGACACAGCTGATACTTGGGACCGGAGTGGTGAGACTTGGGATGATGCAGAGAAGGAGGCTGGTGATGATGAGTGAGCAGAGTGTTAAAGTGGCTGACTTGATGCCAGGAGAGAGGCCGCTCGGTCATAGTAATAGGTGAGTATCTGCACCTGAGATTTCCCCCAAAGTTGTCTCGTTAATACATGCTGCCGCACTCTATCGCACAAACTCTGTTTGAGTTGAGTGTCCTAGCCAATCTTAGGTTGAATGTCCTCTAATTCAGTATAAAAGGCTCCCCATTCATCTCTGGCAGAATACTGACTTCCAGGTCCGGACAGCGCTGAACCCGCTGTAGACATCATTCTGCTTGTTCCATCACTCTCTGCTCTGAACTCCTCTTCGAGTCTAAATGTAGTCTGTGCTGCAGTACCTTCTGCATAAGAGGAAGTCAGTTTTCAGTGGCCTGCTACATTCACTTGGTAGTCTGACAAATAGGTTGGCAGTCGGACTTGCCGTTTTGTCCGTACAGATTCTTCACTCTTATCCTTAACAGTAGCCATCCTTAACCAAGGTAAACACTGATCTCCGGCTTGAAGGAGCTTAGTAGGTTATAGTTCTCGCCTTGGAGCGTCGGTCAGAACGCAGGACAGGAGTCAGGATAAGTTCGAACACTTTACTGACATTTCTTCAGCAGCACAGACATACGTTAGACCACAACAATAGATTACAGGTGCAGATTTGGATGCAGAGGATGCGGTGGGTTTACAGTATACTTGACTGTATTTGTGTGTGTGTGTGTGTGGCTGCAAATAAACAAAATAAATGTTACATCAAGCACCATTATTGATGCAATCTTTCAGCTTAACATCATATCTAGCACAATACTAATAATTGATTGTTGCCTAGCAACAAGGGGGAGAGGAAGCTGGCGTTGTCTTGTTTGCTACTTTTCCACCCGACTTTGGTTTAAACTGTAATGTTAGTTTTAGATTTTATTTTTATTTTTTGACCGTAACTAGTCAAATCAGTCAGCGCTAATATTGGGACTGTTGCTTGGATCTTATCGTCTCAGATGACTCAACTCGGCTGTTTACAGTTGGTCGTTGGCAGTTGGTAGTTCGAATGGATTTACTCATGACAGGAGAGGACGCCCGTTGTTACGTCTAAATACATCTAAAACCTTTTTTTTATGGATTGTTACGGCTTGCTTCTAATCTGAAGGACATTTACTCACCTATTCCTATCTCTTCTATATATCGGCTGTTTGCTGGTGATCCCCATCAGCTGTCTCGTTGCAGTTTGCCCTCGAGCCTAGGACCGCTGCCCTTGCAGTACTTACTGGGAGTTGGCTCATGTCATGGTATGGACCATCTTCTCGCTGTACCTGACAGTGTTCCAGTTCTGTGTTTGGCTAATGCCTAGCGCTAGTCAAAACCTTCCAGCAGCCGTCATGAAGCTCAAATATTCCATCCCGCAGCTGCTAAATTTCAACAACCGCACCATTCCGGCGTGCATTGCGGTCATTAAGGAACATGGACTTCTGCGCCGACCGCGATACATCCATAGAGGCTCCCGTCGTGGGCTTGTTTACCATCAGCCTGAACACTCTTCTTTGGCCATCCCATCGATCTGGACCACTGTCGCACATCTGTCGGACCACTGTCGCACACTGTCGCACATCAGAACAGTGTTTGCTCTCTGTAATACGGAAAACACAGCGAGATCTCTGCAATTTAAGCTGGACTGCATGGGAAACACCGCAAGATCTTGTAGCACAGAGCATGACAGAAAACGTGGAGTGGATTTTAGTGTATTACGGCCAATAACAAGATTCATCACCCATCAACGCTCAAAATTGAACTTTTTAATGCACAATCCCTCACAAATAAATCATCTTTCATCCAAGACCACATCATGGATAAGGGATTAGACCTTATGTGCTTAACGGAAACATGGCATCAGCCTGCCGTTTACTCAGCACTAAATGAAGCCTGTCCCCCGGTTACAGCTACCTGGAGAAAGCCCGTAACACTGGTCGTGGTGGTGGCTTAGCTGTAATTCATAGAAAATCATTGGAGCTGTTTCTCCCTTTGCCCACAGTGTCATCATTTGAATACCTTGCTTTTAAATGTAAACCCCCTTTTTCTTTGACAATACTCCTTATTTATCGGTCTCCCAAAACAAATTCTGTTTTTATCACTGAGATGCATGACTTTCTCTGCTCTACTTTTGCCAACATTTTAATATTAGGAGATTTTAATATTTATGTTGATACCCCCTCCTGCCACCTGACAGATGAGTTTCTGCAATTATTGGACTGCCTCAATCTCCAACAGCATGTGGATGTCCCCACTCATTCTAGGGGGCACGCTCTGGACTTGGTCATTTCCAACTCTCCTCATATTATAAATCTCTTGGTTTATGATCTGGGTGTGTCTGACCACCAGGCCATCTCAATGGAGCTGCCATGCCCCTCTTCCCATACCAATGATACTCGTCAAATTTGCTTCAGGAACCTGAAAAAGATTAACCAAGACACTCTAGCTATAGACCTCCAGCAACTCTCCTCTGCTGATCTCTCCTCAGTCACGGACTCTGTTGACTTCTACAACCAATCTCTGAGCAGTATTCTGGATCTTCGCGCCCCTCTCAGAACTAGAATGGTCACCTTCTCGCGCTCAGCCCCCTGGTACACAGACGAACTCCGGAAGATGAAGACAGTTGGGCGTGTACTTGAGAGGCGTCTCAAGCTTTCAGGACTCACTGTTCATAGGCTAGCTTATAGAGAATATCAGAAGGCATACGCAAGGTCAATGAGAGATGCTTAGTCGCAGTTCTACTCTTGCATCATTAACAATAACCCCGGAAACTACAAGAAACTTTTCTCCACTATAAACCACATCCTCAAACCGCAAACTCACTCTTTTTCAGAAGCCACAGAAGAGAGGTGCAATAAGTTCATGACCTTTTTTAGGAACAAAGTAAACAACATCCACTTTCACCTTTCTAGCACCTCTGCTGTCCCTTCCTGTCCCGACTGTCGATCCACAGCCTGGGACTTTCCAACATCTCTGCTGCTTCTCCATCATCACACAGTGTGAGGTTGAGGACATCATCAGAAAGATGAAACCATCCACCTGTGCTAAGGATCCTTTTCCCACAGCCTTGGTAAAATCTAACCTCTGTGTCTTAAGTCCCCTTATAACCAAGATCATTAATCATTCCCTCCAGGCTGGCCATGTTCCTTCATCACTCAAAACTGCTATCATCAGACCACTTCTTAAAAAACACACTTTAGACCCAGATATTACTGACAACTATATAGACCCATCTCCAACCTTCCATTCCTCTCTAAGGTGTTGGAATAAGTTGTTGCTGCACAGCTTCAGGTCCATTTAAAACAAAACAATCTGTATGAGAAATTTTAGTCTGGTTTCCGTACAGGACACAGCACAGAAACCGCTTTGGTCAGGGTCACAAACGACCTTTTGATGGTGGCAGATGTTGGTTCCCCATCCCTTCTCATCCTCCTGGACTTATCTGCAGCTTTCGATACGGTTGATCAAAACATCCTCATTCACCGCTTACATTCCACCATCGGGCTCTCTGACTCTCTCCACAACTGGTTCTCATCGTATCTCACTGGGAGAACTGAATATGTTGCATTGGGAGAAGCTACATCCCTGTCTCACAGCATCACCTGCGGTGTCCCTCAAGGCTCAGTGCTCGGCCCCATCCTGTTCATCCTCTACATGCTCCCCCTTGGCCATGTCATCAGCCGGCATGGGATTTCTTTTCACTGCTATGCTGATGACACTCAACTATACCTTAGGACAAATTCTTCCCCCTTTGCTGACCTCACTCCATCCACTTTGATCACTTGCCTGGATGAGATAAAGGTGTGGATGAAGCAAAACTTTCTGCAGCTAAACAGCTCCAAGACTGAAGCAATCCTAGTCGGCACTCCACTTCAGGTCCGGAAATCCGTTATGACCAGCATTGCTTTCTCTGATCAGGACATTCCACTTTCCACATCAGTCACCAACCTGGGGGTCAGAATGGAATCCCAACTTACTTTTGGAGCTCACATCAAACATCTGTGGAAGACCTCCTTCTTCCACCTCAGAAACATTGCCAAACTTCGTCCCTTACTTACACTGGCAGATGCGGAGAACCTTGTCCACGCCTTTGTCGCCTCCAGGCTGGACTACTGCAATGCGCTCCTTATCGGGATCCCTGGCAAAAATCTCCAGAAGCTGCAGTGTATTCAGAACAGCGCTGCTAGGATCCTGATGAGGGTGCGCAAATATGACCATATCACCCCCGTTCACAAATCACTCAACTGGCTTCCTGTCTCGGTCAGGATTGAGTATAAGATCTCCCTCCTCACTCATCAGTGCATCCATGGTAACGCACCCACCTATCTCAAGGAACTCCTCACCACCCAAACATCCACACGTAACCTCCGGTCTGTTTCAACATGTCTTCTTAAAACTCCCACAACCAAACTCTGTACTATGGGAGATCGGGCCTTCTGCTCAGCAGCCCCTCATCTGTGGAATGCTCTCCCTGACCACTTGCGGATCCCACAGACTGTTGATGTTTTTAAAATGTGGTCTTAAAACCCACCTTTTTAGCAGAGCTTTTGATTAATTTGTTACTTTATTTTTCAGTTTTATTTATTGTTATTTATTTTATTTTTTTGTTTTAAATCTGTAGCACTTTGAGATTTTGTTTAATGTAAAGTGCGTTACAAATAAAATTTATTTATTATTATTATTATTATTATTATTATTATTATTATTACAATTCAACTACTTAACCAGGAGAATAATAACTTTTAAGTACTGTGACATACGTCCCGAGCCTCTATCACCGTCGCCCTGGAAACGGACCAGACACACCTGCACCCACTCTTCACGGGCTGAGCGGTCACAGCTGCGGGTCATCAACCATCCCCTATATGAGACTCAGAGACAGGCAGAGAGGTGAGAGATGTCTCCAGAAGACTCGGCTAACCTTACTTCTGCTATTCCCCACAGACAGCAGCATGTGACCGCCAGCCCACTCACGGGAGAAGAGCATGGATCCACACTGCACCGCACCACTGGGAGAACGAAGGACGAGACGCCGAGCACCCACCGACTTCACGCCAAACGGCCCACTTTCACTTAACACTTAATAAAACGGGGAACTCACCTGCAACCTCATGTTGTGTGCTTCTTCACCCCGTCACACTGGTAGAGAATGCAGGCATTACACTGAAGAAGCACCGACACATTTCCCGGTTGAGTTCGCCGCACTTCCGGGTTCATCCCGGAAGTCCTTCGCATTGTTTTGGTTGAGGGATTTCCGGTTGGTTTCTTTTCACTCACCTTTCCTCTCTGTTTCCCCAGGTGGCGCTCCTCCCCCAACATGGACGAGCTGCTGAAACACCTCACCGAGGTGAGCATCCGCCAGCAGCAAATCCTGGAGCATATGGCCTCCCGCCAAAGCGAGTCCGAGAGAGAGAGAGCCGCGCTCCGTGTCGCTGCTGCCCAGCGCGCTCCGCTGCCTTATCCCCGCGCCCAAGCAACACAGTTGGTGCCACGAATGACAACGCATGATGACGTCAAGCTATATCTGAAAATGTTCGAGGCCATTGCCGTCCGGGAGGCGTGGCCCAGAGATGAGTGGGGCCGGATCCTGGCGAAGCTCAGCGTACCTATTTCACGCTGACCCCCGAACAGAGTGCAACCTATGAGGGGCTGAAGAGGGAGATCCTGGGTCGTGCAGGGCTGTCACGCTGAACGCTGCACAGCTGATCCACGACTGGACCAATGACACCCGCTGGCCCGCCCGGGCTCAAGCCGCGGATCTGTCTCATCTCGCCCACCATTGGCTTCTGGCCGGGGATCCCACCGCACACCAGGTAGCGGAGCGCGTCACCATTGACTGCCTTCTCCGAGCCCTCCCGCGGCCGCTTCGTCAGGCAGCAGGGATGCGGAAGCCTACCAGCCTGGACGAGCTTGCAGAGGACATTGAGCTGGCGGAAGCCACCCAACAGCGGGAGGTTGGGGAGCGAGCGCCACCATTTCCCCGAAGGGTGGTCCAGGAGCGACGCCCGCCGGAGGGCACCCAGCGGCCAGGAAGCAGACCGGCGGTTCCTGGTCTGCAGGACGAACCCATGCCCACCGAGGAACCCCACTCACCAGGACGAGCTTGGCTGGCGGGATGCGTCGTCCGGGCCGAGAACGCTCCGCGAGCGGAGGTGACGTCAACGGTCGCCCATATCTGGCTCTCCTGGACTCCTTCACTGCGGTCAGCCTGGTCAAAGCCACCGTCCTACCCCCACAAGTCGAACCCAAGACCACCTTGTCAGTCACCTGTGTGCACGGCGATACAAGAGAGTTACCGGCCCGGCTCGTCACCATCGCGGCTCCTCCCAGAGTATGGCCGGTGGAAGTGGGGATCGTCAAGGATCTCCCGGTCCCCGTTCTTCTTGGAAGGGATTGGCCAGGTTTTGACCGCCTGCTCGCCGCCGTCACCCAGCCCGCCAGCGCGGCCGGGAACCGCCCCAAGCGGAAGACCAGAAGGGCCCGATGGCGTCTCGTGCTGCTGGCCTCGGACCGCCCCAGAGATGGTGAGTTGCCCCCTCGTGACACTAACCTCTTGTTTGACCTTTACCAGCAGGTCTCCGGGGCTGGGGGTTTTTCCAAGGAGCAGCACGAGGACGACCGCCTGAAACACTGTTGGGCCCAGGTAAGACTGGTGGATGGGAAGGAGCTCCAACCTGCACCCCACCCCACTCCGCACTTCGTGATCAACGATGGTCTGCTTTACTGGGTCGCTCAGCGGAGGGGGGAGGAAAAACTTTTGCTGGTCGTCCCCCGCTCCAAGACCGGGTCCCTGCTGGAGATCCAATGGCAGGCCACCTGGGTCCTCAGAATACGGTACAGCGCCTTCGGGACCGGCTCCACTGGCCCGGCCTGGAGGCCGAGGTCAAGAGGTTCTGCCAGGCCTGCCCCACCTGCAAGCGGACATCGCCCCATCGTCCTCCCCCCAGTCCGCTGATTCCGCTGCCCATCATTGAGGTGCCCTTTGAGCAGATAGGAATGGATCTGGTAGGGCCGCTTCCGAAGTCCGCCCGGGGCCATGAGCACATTCGCGTCATCATCGACTATGCCACCCGCTACCCGGAAGCCGTCCCTCTCCGCAAGGCCACCGCCAAAGCCATCGCTCAAGAGCTGTTCCTGCTCAGTAGTCGGGTTGGCACACCGTCCCAGATACTGACTGACCAGGGCACCCCGTTCATGTCAAAGGTGATGGCCGACCTCTGTAAGCTCCTCCAGGTGCAGCAGCTCCACACGACCGTCTACCACCCCCAAACCGACGGCCTCGTCGAGCGGTTCAACCAGACGCTGAAACAGATTCTGGGCCGGGTGGCGGCAGAGGACACGCGCGACTGGGACCAGATGCTGCCTTACGTGCTCTTCGGGATCCGAGAGGTTCCCCAGGCCTCCACAGGCTTCACCCCCTTCAAACTTCTCTTCGGCCGACAGCCCCGCGGGCTCCTGGACGTCGCCAGAGAGGCCTGGGAGCAACAGCCAGCCACCTACCAAACCACCATCGAGCACGTAAGGCAGATGCGTGAGCGCATCGACTGGGTGATGCCCATCGTCCGGGAGCACCTCACTCAGGCCCAGCAGCGGCACTACGAGCGGGCGGCCCAGCCACGGGAGTTCCGGTGGGGTGACCACGTCCTGGTCCTGGTGCCCACGGCCGCCTGTAAGTTCCTTGTACCGTGTCCTTCCCTTCGGCCTGCACGGGGCCCCAGCCACATTCCAGCGGATGATGGACATCCTCCTGCGGCCGCACCAAACTTACGCGGCCGCGTATCTGGACGACGTCGTCATCCACTCGGAGACCTGGGAGGACCATCTGGACCGGCTGCGGAAGGTGCTGTCGGAGCTCCGCCGGGCTGGATTGACCGCCAACCCCCGCAAGTGTCATCTAGCCCTAGCCGAAGCAAAATACCTGGGCTATCAGGTGGGACGCGGCCTGATGCAGCCAAAGGAGAAGAAAGTGACTGTGATTCGCTCCGTGCCGCGTCCCACCTCCAAAACTCAGGTACGAGCATTCTTGGGGTTGGCGGGGTACTACCGGTGTTTTATCCCTAACTTCTCCTCCTTAGCCTCTCCCCTGACAGACCTGACCAGGAAGGGGCAACCGGAGAAGGTTCCGTAGTCGACGGAGACAGTGTGACATACGTCCCGAGCCTCTATCAGCGTTGCCCTGGAAACGGACCAGACACACCTGCACCCACTCTTCACGGCTGAGCGGTCACAGCTGCGGGTCATCAACCATCCCCTATATGAGGCTCAGAGACAGGCAGAGAGGTGAGAGATGTCTCCAGAAGACTCGGCTAACCTTACTTCTGCTATTCCCCACAGACAGCAGCATGTGATCGCCAGCCCACTCACGGGAGAAGAGCACGGATCCACACTGCACCGCACCACTGGGAGAATGGAGGACGAGACGCCGAGCACCCACCGACTTCACGCCAAACGGCCCACTTTCACTCTGACACTTAATAAAACCCACCCTTCGGGGAACTCACCTGCAACCTTGTCGTGTGGTTCTTCACCCCGTCACAGTACCAATTCCTTAACACATTAATCTGTACAGAACAAATAATGATATATCTGTCTAAATATTACCAGAGCAACACTTATATTACTTACAATCAACGTGCATAAGAATTATACAATGGCTTTCATCCTGTGTCAACAACACGGCATGACTCATTTTGTCTCGAGTGGATTTATGATGCATATACTTGATTATTCTTAGAAATTCACATATATAATCGATCTTAAACAAGTAAGGAATAACATGAAACTCACTTTCTTCGAATGGACGCACAGTCATTAATAATCAGCACAAACATTACACCACGACTTCTGTAACGGTCTTCCTGGAGAGATCGCACGGATCTCTGACGGATCGCTGACAGATCTCTGACGGATCGCTGACGGGTCGCTGACGGATCTGTGACGGATCTCTGAAGGGTCTCTGACGGATCGCTGACGGGTCTCTGACAGATCTGTGACGGGTCTCTGACGGGTCTTTGACGGGTCTCTGACGGATCGCTGACGGGTCTCTGACGGATCTCTGACGGATCTCTGACGGGTCTCTGACGGATCTGTGACGGGTCTCTGACGGATCGCTGACGGGTCTCTGACGGGTCTCTGACGGATCGCTGACGGGTCTCTGACGGATCGCTGACGATTCTCTGACGGGTCTCTGACGGATCGCTGACGGATCTCTGACGGGTCTCTGACGGATCGCTGACGGGTCTCTGACGGATCTCTGACGGGTCTCTGACGGATCGCTGACGGGTCTCTGACGGATCTCTGACGGATCTCTGACGGATCTCTGACGGGTCTCTGACGGGTCTCTGACGGATCGCTGACGGATCTCTGACGGATCGCTGACGGATCTCTGACGGATCGCTGACGGATCTCTGACGGATCGCTGACGGATCTCTGACGGATCTCTGACGGGTCTATGACGGATCGCTGACGGGTCTCTGACGGGTCTCTGACGGATCGCTGACGGATCGCTGACGGGTCTCTGACGGATCGCTGACGGGTCTCTGACGGATCTCTGACGAGTCTCTGACGGATCGCTGACGGGTCTCTGACGAGTCTCTGACGGATCGCTGACGGGTCGCTGACGGATCGCTGACGGGTCTCTGACGGATCGCTGACGGGTCTCTGACGGGTCGCTGACGGATCGCTGACGGGTCTCTGACGGATCGCTGACGGGTCTCTGACGGATCTCTGACGGATCGCTGACGAGTCTCTGACGGATCGCTGACGGGTCTCTGACGGGTCGCTGACGGATCGCTGACGGGTCTCTGACGGATCGCTGACGGGTCTCTGACGGATCTCTGACGGATCGCTGACGAGTCTCTGACGGATCGCTGACGGGTCTCTGACGGATCGCTGACGGGTCTCTGACGGATCGCTGACGGGTCTCTGACGGATCTCTGACGGGTCTCTGACGGATCTCTGACTGGTCTCTGAAGGATCTCTGACGGGTCTCTGACGGATCTCTGACGGGTCTCTGACGGATCTCTGACGGGTCTCTGACGGATCTCTGACGGTCTCTGATCTCTCTCTCTTCTCTCGTGTCACTCCATCATGTGATCACTAATGCTTTACAGAGATCTCTGATGTTGGTTTTAAATCCCCTCCCATCTAATCACTAATTGTGGTTATGATATCCAAACACTTCCCGCTGTAATTCCTCTGACCCACATAGACGCATCCATCCCTCCGGCCTGACGCTGACGGGCAGGAGATCCATTTGATCCTTGATTAATCTGAGCTCTTGACCCACAGTCACTGCCGAACACAAGAGGCCTTCACGCTACATGTGTAGATGTACATGTCAAGCACAGATAATAAAGCACAATCTCCAGACAGCTTAAAGGCTTAGTGTGTGTATCCTCATTGTGTCAGTGTGAAGACGTGAGCATTGTGTTCATCTCAGGAGGAGCTGGTTTTATTTGTCTTGATGTGTAAAGGGATAGTTCAAGCTAAACTTCAGATTCTGTTCTTCGTTTTCGGCAATAAATGAGACATTATATTAGTAGTTTCTGAAAGTGATCTTTGACTGACAGATGCGTTTACACCAGAACACTCTAGAGTTTGATTTGTAGTTTTGACGTCATTATCAGTAGAGATTGGAAGTGTTTCCTCCCTTTTTTTTAGTAAGTTTAATAAGTTGATTAGATTGTGCGGTCCTCACTATGCATGATTTTTAATTAAAACATTTTTATATGAATATATTTATTAAAATATTAAATACTGCTTATATATATATTAAAATATATATGCTTGTTTGCTGTTAAAATAATTCTAATATTTTTTTTAAATATTGTATTAAAAGCACTTTAATATATATAATATCTAAATATTTATATATATTTTAAAATATATGAAAAATATTAACTATTTTAAATAATATATTACTTTATGTATTTAAAAAAGTATTATATATAATATTTATAGATATCAAAATATGATACTATATTTAAACAATATTTAAATTTTATTTTAAAATATATTTAAATATTTAGATTACATATATTTTAATTTAATTTTAATAATATTTTAACTTTAAAATATTTAATATTTGATATATGTAGTTTATATATATATATATGTATATGTATATATGTGTATATATATATGTATATGTGTGTATATATATATATGTATATGTGTGTGTGTGTGTGTATACTGTATATATGTATATACTGTGTGTGTGTGTGTGTGTGTGTGTGTGTGTGTGTATATATATATATGTATATGTATATATGTATATGTAAATATGTGTATATATATATATATATATATATACGTGTGTGTGTGTGTGTGTATATATATGTGTATATATATATAAGTATATGTATATATATGTGTATATATATATAAGTATATGTATATATATATATGTGTATATATATATAAGTATTTGTATATATATATATATATATATATATATATATATATAATATGTGTATGTATATGTATATATATATATGTGTGTGTGTATTTGTATATATATAAAATATGATTAATATAATATATATTTTTTTTAAATATTAATATTTGTATTAACTTTAACACAATTTCCCAACACACAGTAAAAGTAGTAATACTTTTAATATCAGCATCAGTAATATCAGCATCAATACTGTATGACAACACAAAATAAATATATAACTAAATAAATGAACATATTGGACCAACAGAATATCTGGAGAATGCAGAGAGAGAAGGACGGACTAAATGAACGCTGTGCGTTATTATTATATGGTATTTTCTGCATTTGTTGTGCAACAGGCATGAGATCCCCTTTGGATCGTGGGTCTTAAACACTCGGGCCGTTTTATATTTAAGTGCTGAACATTGCAAATGTGAATTTGTGTACAGAAGCGATTGAGTTCTGGGCTCTGGAGGGAGAATGTGCTGGTGACCCGGACGGCTGCCGGTATTGATTACTGCGGTGAATGTGAAGTTTCCTCACAGCTCTCTGTGTTTCCACAGCTGCAGATGCTCATGCCATCCCATGTGAAGCTGTGCTGATGTTTCTCTTCTCAGGCTCTGCGGTCGGAATAACCTGCTCTGAAGACTGAAGGAACACTGCTGAACCGGTATATACACCGATCAGGCATAACATTATGTCCTAATATTGTGTTGGTCCCCCTGACCCTTCGAGGCATGGACTCCTCTAGACCCCTGAAGGTGTGCTGTGGTATCTGGCATCAAGATGTTAGCAGCAGATCCTTTAAGTCCGGTAAGTTGTGAGGTGGGGCCTCCATAGATCGGACTTGTTTGTTCAGCACATCCCACAGATGCTCGATTGGGAATCTGGAGGCCAAGTCAACACCTCAAACTCGCTCCTCAAACCACTGCAGACCGGGAACACCCCACAAGAGCTGCACTTCTGGAGATGCTCTGACCCAGTCGTCTAGCCATCACAATTTGACCCAAACTCGCTCAAATCCTTACTCTTGCCCATTTTTCCTGCTTCTAACACATCAACTCTGAGGACAAAATGTTCACTTGCTGCCTAATATATCCCACCCACTACAAGAGATCATCAGTGTTAAACACCTGTCATAATGTTATGCCTTATGGGATCTGCCTCTAAAACTCTCCATATATGTATTATATACAAATATATAATTTCTGGATCTGCCCCAACAACACTTTATTTTTTAGCGTTGTTCGTTTTCTGTTATTAACTTTTGACTGAAAAATCATTTTAAGAACCTTTAAAAAATAGACTCTGGTAAAACATCTATGATATAATGAAATATTCTTATATATATTTATTGATACGTACATACTGTATATATTTATGTTTTAATATGTAATTTTAAGTCAGAATTTGTAGCTTTATTTGATGGCCCAATAGTGATGTAGTTATAACATCTGCCACTAGGGTTTAACCTTTAGGATAAATTTTCATGTTTTTTTTCACCTGCTTTTAACTTTTTTAATGTATGCGTATTTTCTTTAATGTTTTCATATTAGCAATATTGGCCTGTCCGATTATTTATTTATTTTTTTTCAAATGCGCGTCAAATTTAGGTCATATGTTGTTCAGGTTATGCTACACAAAAACTACTTGTACTTTTTGCATATCGAGTCACTTTAGGACTAAAGCCTGGACTTTTAATCCACCAGGAGGCGCTGCAGCCAAACAGGAAGTGATGCCGTTTCTGTCCCCAGGATGATTGGCTCATTCATATCCGTTTCCTGACCCACCTGAACAGCATCAGTAGATTGAAACCCATTCCTGGGGGAGTGTTTTATAACCAGGAAACGGTTTTATAGGTAGTCTATTAAATATGTTAGCTGACCGCTCTAGATGTGCTGGTGACTCTGGGACAGTCATGTTTTTAATACATATGCTCCCTTATGTCTTTGATCAGCGGTTCACAGGGAAGGTTTCGGTGCAGGTGTGTGAAATAATGCACATCAGACGTCTGCAGGCTTTCACAAGGCCCCTGTGTGTGTGTGTGTGTGTGTGTGTGTGTGTGTGTGTGTGTGTGTGTGTGTGTGTGTGTGTGTGTGTGTGTGTGTGTGTGTGTGTGTGATCCACCAACACAACCATATTAAAGACTAGTTATGAAAGCCATTTAAAGCACAGATGACATAAACGGATCAGTTAAACTGATCACAGTGATATTTATCATCAGTTCCTTTTTTCTCTCTTCGAAAATAAACTAATCTTTTAATTTTGACCAAGATTGAGGCACACAAACATTAACATTACAGATAAATCTGCATTGTGTGCACTCATTAGGAATAAACTGTCCATTCTTCTCCTCTCATGCAAAACAGAGAACAGTCTGTTGCAGGTGTTTGGGAACGTGCCGCAGTGGCTTTTGTTGGTGTGAAGGGCTCGAGTAGAAAATATGGGCCCAGCGATCGTTCGGTGACCAACATTCCTCGAAATATCTTCATTTGTGTTCAGCAGAACAAAGAAAGTAATACAAGTTGAGGGTGAGTAAATGACAGAAATAATTTTTGGGGGGTGAACTGTCCCTTTAAGGCTCGTTCGCGCCATATGCGATAACTTAAACGATAACGATTTAGTTCTTTAATGCATATAAAAGAGCAGAAGAGTCCACAACACAACTATAACGACACATGACTTATACACACTGATTGAAATCACTGTTTTTTCGAGCTTATGAACGAATCAGAATCCATTTATGATTTTAAAAGCGCGAGCATTTAAAGCAAAACGGCACCGCGCTAATATAGCTAATTATCGTTATATTTACATTTTATTTTTTCCTTTAGAAATCTGAAAGGGTTTGATGTTGCGTTAGTAATTCTGTTGTCTTATAAATGTGAAAAAGTAATAATGAAGTGTAGGCTATATGAATGTTGACCTAATTGTTTATTATTATTATGAATTATTAGTAGTAGTCGTATTAATTTAAACATCCACAGAATCACATTTGAAAAAAAGTTTTTTCTCTCTCTCTAAAAAAAAAAGAAAAGAAAGTGACCCAAAGTTGACTCCGTCGTGATTTCAGCTGTCGCTCGTGTTCAAGGACGCGCGCACAAATATGAAATAATTATTAAAAGTAGAAGCAAACCGCCTTCACGTGCTTCAAGCGTTTAACACGAGGTTGTGGCAGTGAAAGTTGTGATTTTCCGCGCGGTATTCCAGAGTGTGTTCGTCTGTATGAAGCGCTCCTGCGGTAGGTGGCCGTACGCGCGCACTGATCCGGCGCGCGCCGAGCGAAGACGAGCTGAGCGATACTTCAGCGTCCTGTCAATAAAACACTCCACGAGCGGCGCGGAACGCGATCTGAGTGCGTGTTTAATCCCCGTTCTCGCTCGGTTATTGATCGGCTGTCTCGGGCGGGATTGCCGAAGCCGCGCGCCGGAGGGACACTTGGAGAGACTTTGTTCGTCTGCGTGTCTGATCGCGCTACCGGACACCTGCGCGTCCGCTTCACCCCGTGGCAGAATGTTCCTCTGATCCACAGTCTCTTTTTCACGCTGAGTGGATTTTTTGGGGCTCGATCGTGCCGTGGGTCCGTGTGTGTGAGTGTGAGTGTGTGTGTGAGAGAGAGAGCGCGAGCGCGTGCGTGCGCGCGCGTGTGTGTGTGTGTGTTTCTGAAGATCAGACACGCTCCTCCTGATCGGGTGTTTTCTCATTGCGATCTGTTTCCATGTTTTTAGGTTTATGTGATATTTCTAAAAAATGCATCATCACCATCATCATCACCATCATCATCATCAGAGAATGGCCGCGTTAGGGACGGATAAAGAACTGAGCGATCTGCTGGATTTCAGCGCGGTAAGTCACTCCGCGTCTCCGCGCTGCAGGTCAATGAGCACACTTTCTCTGCTTTTGTCATGTCGTTGTGTTTCCGCGCGCAGATGTGCGTTCTAACATGACTTTTTTTGCGCCGCGTAAAAATTGTGCATTTGTGAAATCTGCAAGAAAGTTGCCAAAGCTTTTTGATAGATGTGATGATGTTGCATTAGTAATTCTGTTGTCTTATAGATGCGAAACAGCGATTTGAAAATGTTCCCCACACCAATGGTAGTATATCCCACTTTATTCATTTTTTTCCCTGTGTTTATTTCCTTTTCTTTGGATGTGAATGTTCTAAAAAAAAAAAAAAAAAAATTTCCGAGTGGGATTTCTCCTGGTTGTATTCCTGACGGGATCATCAAACGCAGTTCTGCTCGAATGGAATATTCTAAAGACAAAGAAGAAGAAAATCTTCTTGTTGGATCCCATCAGGATTACTGAGGAGAAATTCCACTCGGATTTCTGGGATTAGAGTAGATTCTGATTCTGATGATGATGATGTGTCAAAAGTCAGCGCTAAATGTGCATCCTGTGAGAAATGCATTTGGGAAGTTTTCACTCAGGAAATGTGCCACAGTTTCCAAAAATATTCTGTGTGTGTGTGTGTGTGTGTGTGTGTGTGCTCGGGACACATCCAGGGCTGTGTGTTATTAATCAGATTAACTGTAAAATGATGCATGCATTTATGATGTAAAACAATGCAAATGCCTTTAACCGGTGTGTGTTTTGCACTCTCTCATTCAGGGTGTGTGTGTGAAAGTTTTTAATGTGTTGTCATGGTTGTTTTGTAGATGTTTTCCCCTCCGTCCAGCAGCGGGAAGAACGGACCCACGTCTCTGGGAGGTGGACACTTCTCGGGAACAAGTATGTGATATGAAACACAAGCATGCTTTTGGTTTTTTTTTTCGGGGTGTGTGTGTGTGTGTGTTACGGCCTCTGTCGCTGTCACAGAGCTTGTGTGTGTGTGTGTTTGTGACTTTGACCTGGCAAACTTCTTCAGGTGTGTGTGAGAGTGTTCGTTCGGCGTTCGTTCACCTGCAGGGTCCGAGATTTGTGTTGTCAAAGTGTGTGTTTTATAAAATGTGACATTTTATTACGTTGTAATGTGGTTTGTTCCTGCGCCTCTGATGAATGTTTCCTGCAGGGGAGAAGACGAAAAACACACACACACACACACACACAAAGCAAATAAATGAATAATTAGAAGCGACAAAATATAAATGACCTTGACCCCGGAGGAGGATTCGGGAAGCCGGTGCGACATACGGAATGCTCTGCTCATTCCCGTGCACGTTTTATTTAAAAAAAAAAGAGGGAGAAATGTGAATGCGCAGATGGAGGGCTGAGAGAGCGTTTGTCGTGTCGCGGCCCAGTGTGTCTTCAATGGCTGCTATTGTTTTCTTCAGACTTGAGTGTTGTTTAGGGTTCGATAATTTGCATGCCGCCCCCTTCCCCCTTCCTTTGCCCCTCGGATCCTGCGCTTTCGCCTGGATTGTGCCGCAGTTTTACGCTGTTGGAAAGTCGGGGGGACTGGAAGGACGGAGGGGGGTCTGAAAACTACAGCTAGTCTGTTGCCATGCAACTTGCCATGCATTTGGCTTCAAACCACCAGGAAATGTTTCATAAAGTGTGAACCGTCGAGGGGAACGAGAAGAAGGCATATTAAATAAATAACACGCGACTCATGAGAACGTGTGGGCACGGCGCTAAATTTATGCATTATCCAGCGTGCCCGTTTTCCCGTGCCAGTCTCTGGGTTGGAGAGGAGAGCGGCTGATAGGCCTCGTGCGTTTGTTTTCCGCTAACAGCCGTAGCTTATTAAGCCACGTTGAAAAGTGGGGTTATTTTAATAAAGTGCCGGGCGCAAAGCCTGACTGCGTGGTGCTGCTATTTGCATCGCTCTGTTTTGGTTATGCCTGTCAATCAAACGCAGCGATTGCATTAAAGCGCACAGATGAAGAGAGAGAAGAAGATTCCTCCTCCCACTATCCGGCACCTCTCCGAGCGGCTTTGTCTTTCTCTTAGCGAGCAGAACGCCGGCGAGGGGGAGAGATGCGGAGGAATATCAAACCCTTTAATTGTGCTCCAGATTAGGAATTAATGAGCGTTTTAGCCTGTAATAGCAATATTAGTGCCACAGTCTAATGCTAATAATGAGGCTGCTTATAATAGTCTCAAAAATAACACTTTTCCCAGTGCGAAACTTTCCGGGATGTGTCCGGTCTGACATCAGTGATGGAGGAGATGATTTTCAGTGAATGCTGTCTTACATTCGGGCCTGCTCTTCACTCGCAGCGTCACATGACTTCAGAAGACGTGTAGATGACTGACTTTTTGCTATTTTTGGATCGCATTGGACACGTTTATGTGTCTGTTAGGATTTTCATGTTGTTCTGCAGTGGTTAGAGGTGTGTTTCAAGGCCCAAAGTGTGAGTGTGTGTGTGTGTGTAATTATTATCATAAATAATTATTAGCTGTTACACTCTAAAAAACTCTGGGTTAAAAAAAATGGACTAACCCAGCAATTGGGTTGTTTTAACTCAGCGGTTGGGTTAAATGTTTGTGTAAAACAACCCAAGTTGGGTTGAAAATGGACTGACCCAGCAATTGGGTTGTTTTAACTCGGCGGTTGGGTTAAATGTTTGCATAAAACAACCCAAGTTGGGTTGAAAATGGACTAACTCAGCAATTGGGTTGTTTTAACTCAGTGGTTGGGTTAAATGTTTGTGTAAAACAACCCAAGTTGGGTTGAAAATGGACTGACCCAGCAATTGGGTTGTTTTAACTCGGCGGTTGGGTTAAATGTTTGCATAAAACAACCCAAGTTGGGTTGAAAATGGACTAACTCAGCAATTGGGTTGTTTTAACTCAGCGGTTGGGTTAAATGTTTGTGTAAAACAACCCAAGTTGGGTTGAAAATGGACTGACCCAGCAATTGGGTTGTTTTAACTCAGCGGTTGGGTTAATGTTTGCATAAAACAACCCAATCTTTCAGTTAAAACAACCCAATTGCTGGGTTAGTCCATTTTCAACCCAACTTGGGTTGTTTTTAACCCAGAGTTTTTTAGAGTGTATGTAAAATACATATAAATATAATTTTGATGCTCGTATTCATATAACAAACCTTAAAAACAAACATATTATAAATATGCTCATTACATGAATATGAGCATTAATAATATATATATATATATATAATCAAAAATAATAATTATTGATTGTTATTATGAAATATATGTATATAATTATATATTTGTAAAGCTCATATTCATATAATGATCCTTAAAAATAAATACATTTTAAATATTCTGAATATATATACAGTATGTATGTGTGTGTAATTATTATTATCATTATAAATTTGTATTATCTAAAATACATATTAATTATAACGCTCATATTCATATAACAAACCTTAAAAATAAATGAATAAATACACATTTAAATATGTATATATGCTCATTACATGAATTTGAGCATTAAAATATATTTAATGATAAATATATATCATAATACATCATAAGTAATTATTATTAATTTCATATATTATTAATGTAATACATATAATTATAGATTTGTAATGCGCATATTCATATAATAATCATTAAAATGCTCAAATAAAAAATCAGTATATCAGATATATTGTTCTCTTCATGTCTTTGCGTGTAGTAAATGTGTTACGGCTTGTGCTGATTATTAATTTCTCCTCATTGTTTGTGTGTGTATGAATCTTCATGCAGTCATATCCTGTAAACCGTGAATGCTCATGAGAATATGAGGCACTCTGGAGTGTTAGGCCATGGTTTCCTCCAAACGCTGTAGCATCAGAGCTGTGGTGTGTGTGTGTGTGTAGAGATGGCCGGCCAGCGCTGGGGTGTGTGTGTGTGTGTAGAGATGGCCGGCCAGCGCTGGGGTGTGTGTGTGTGTAGAGATGGCTGGGGTGTGTGTGAATGGCGTGTTCGAGTCCCCAGGTGACCTTCCTCGTGTGCCGTACGGATGTCAATACATGGAGAGACTAAACATGAGAACAAGTCCTTCTTCAGCTCCTTTTGTTCTGCACTTTACACCATCTGTCCCAAATTCACCCCGAGAGTAAAAAAGCACCGAAAGTGCTAAAAATGGGCTTTAAAATGGGGAACCAAAACAGAAAAAGCCCCATTGCCAATTTGACACATTTCATAATATTCTGTATTATACACTAAATATTGAATATTTTAGAAAAATCCCACCACGGCTGCGTTTATTTGATTGAAAACACAGTAAAAAATTATGAAATATTATTCTAATGTAAATCAGATGTTCTCTGTGTGAATATATAGTAAAGTTGAATTTATATCATGTGATCAAAGCTGAATTTATCATCATTACTCCAGTGTCACATGATCTTATTATTGCTGCTCATTATTTATAATAGCTCTTATTATTATTATTATTATTATCAGTGTTCATATTCTCGTTATTTTTCCGGATTCTTTGATGAATAGAAAGTTCAAAAGAACTGCATTTATGTGAAATAGAGTCTTTTGTAACTTTATAATGATCTTTAGTGTCACTTTTGATCAATTTAGTGTGTCCTTGATGAATAAAACTGTTAATATCATTTCTTTTTTCTTCCTACACTCTAAAAAATGCTGGGTTAAAAACAACCCAAGTTGGGTTGAAAATGGACTAACCCATCATTTGGGTTGTTTTAACCCAGCGGTTGGTTTAAATGTTTGCTTAAAACAACCCAATTGCTGGGTTAGTCCATTTTCAACCCAACCTGGGTTGTTTTTAACCCAGCATTTTTTAGAGTGTATAATTTTTTTCCTTTACTCCTTTAAATGGAAGTGGATCAGGGTTTCCACAACCATATGAACTGTTTTCATCACTGATAATAATCATAATTGATCATAAATCCTCATATGAGAGTGATTTGTGATGGATCATGTGACACTGAAGACTGGAGTAATGATGATAAATTCAGCTTTGATCACATTATATAAATTACACTTTGCTATATATTCACATCGAGAACTGTTATGTTACATTATAATAATATTTCGCAATTTTTACTGTATTTTTGATCCAATAAATGCATTCCTAGTGAGCAGGAATCATATTTTCCCCATATTTTCAGTAGTATATATATTTAATTTAATAACTGTCATACACTCAAAAAAAATGCTGGGTTAAAAACAACCCAAGTTGGGTTGAAAATGGACTAACCCAGCAATTGGGTTGTTTTAACTCAGTGGTTGGGTTAAATGTTTGCTTAAAACAACCCGATCGCTGGGTTAAAACAACCCAATTGCTGGGTTAGTCCATTTTCAACACAACTTGGGTTGTTTTTAACCCAGCATTTTTTAGTGTGTATAATTTTTTCCCCTTTACTCGTTTAAATGGAAGTGTATCAGGGTTTCCACAACCATATGAACTGTTTTCATCACTGATAATAATCATAATTGATCATAAATCCTCATATGAGAGTGATTTGTGATGGATCATGTGACACTGAAGACTGATAAATTCAGCTTTGATCACATTATATAAATTACACTTTGCTATATATTCACATCGAGAACTGTTATTTTACATTATAAATATATTTCGCAATTTTTACTGTATTTTTGATCCAATAAATGCATCCCTGGTGAGCAGGAATCATATTTTCCCCATATTTTCAGTGTATATATATTTAATTTAATAACTGTAGTGTTCTGCAGTGGGGTGTTAAAGTGAAAGGTATTAACATCCCGTAGAAATCGATTCCGGGTGGATTTTGCCCTAAATGAAGCGTATTAAAGTGCATGATTTGAGTGTCATAATCACGGCCTCCGATCAGCACAATAGCTCCTCTTGTTTCTAAGTTGTGTTGTCCTCCAGAGTTACGTCAGCACAGTTTGTTTCCCACCATCCTCTTTCTTTCGGCATTGTTGTGTCCTGTAGCCCACTTCCTTTGTGATTAAATGTCTGTGTTTCTTGCTCTTTATCTCTGCGCTGCTTTGATAAGGCTGGTGTGGGCTCTCACACACTGTTGGTTTGACCTGGAAACGGCTCTTAAAGCTGCTGGAGAAGGGACGGGTGCAGACGCAACACTCTCTGCATGTTGATCAGCTCTTATGTCATGGAGGAGCCTGTGGTGCGGCCGGGTCAGGGAATCAAAGCCCACTCTTAATTCATGATCCCGTCTTCCTGTGGATGAAGACTGTCTGTCTGTCACATGTAATAACTGACTCCGCCTCTCTGATGTCATCAGTCCATCCAATAATACCTGCGTCCATTCCATTTCAGAAATGTTTATGATCCAATCAATTCCCAAAGTATAAAATCAAACCCTTCGCTTTTTTCGCATTTCATGCTGACTAAACATTTTAAGGTTCAATGCAATTTCTTCTATTATTGTGAAAATAATAAATACAATATGCATTTTTAAATAATTAGTGCTTTTGTCTTTTTCAATTTTTTTTTAAAAATGTTTATTATTATTATTTAACATACGTAAGGTGGATTTACTATTTTTTTTTTTATTATTTGACATCCTCAAACAAGATGGATTTGCAATTTTTTGTTATTTATTATTATTTAATGTCCTTAAACAAGGTAGATTTATTATTTTTATTGTTATTTGTTATTTTTATTATTATTTAACGTCCCTTAACAAGGTTGATTTATTATTTTTATTGTTATTTGTTGTTATTTTTTATTATTATTTAACGTCCTTAAACAAGGTTGATTTATTATTTATTATTTTTATTGTTATTTGTTATTGTTATTATTATTTAACGTCCCCAAACAAGGTTGATTGATTATTTATTATTTGTATTGTTATTTGTTATTTTTATTATTATTTAACGTCCCTAAACAAGGTTGATTTATTATTTATTATTTTTATTTTTATTTGTTATTTTTTATTATTATTTAACGTCCATAAACAAGGTTGATTTATTATTTATTGTTTTTTTATTGTTTTTTTGTTGTCGTTTTTATTTAACGTCCTTAAACAAGGTTGATTTATTATTTATTTATTATTATTATTTTTAATTATTTAACATCTTTAAACAAGGTAGATTTATTATTTATTATTATTTGACACCCTGAAGATGGAATGACTATTTTTTTTATTGTTATTTAGTATTATTTAACATATTTAAACAAGGTAGATTTATTATTTATTATTATTATTTAACACCCTTAAACAAGGTAGATATATTATTATTATTTTTATTATTTTACATCCTGAAGATGGATTGACTTTTTATTGTTATTTATTATTATTTAACATCCTTAAACAATGTAGTTTTATTATTTTATATTATGATTATTTATTATTATTTAACACCCTTAAACAAGATATATTTTTCCATTTACTTTTTTATTATTTATTATATACATTTTATCAACAAAAAAAATTATGTTGCCAGAGAATGTATTTTTAAGTAAAAATTTTTTTTACAATTCTTTTTTTTAATGCATAAATCTAATAAATAAAATGCATATAAATACATACAAAATACAAGTTCACCTCTTTAAGGATGTATCCTTTACTGGAAAACGAGACAAAAATACTGACTTATTATTATTGTTATAATTCGCTGTGTTTTTATATTATTTTGTGTTTATTATGCAAAGTATTATGATGTTTTAGCTTCTCAGCAAGCCCTGCTGAAGTTTGCACAAGTAAAAAACCCATCAACAGGAAAATGTAAGCAGCTAAAGGAGATAAAAGCGGATGTTCATGCCAAGCGTCTGATAAACAGGTTGATTTTGAAGGCCGAGTGAGCAGCGCTCGTGTTGTTTTGGCCAGAGACGCTGAAGTCTGTAAGGAAGTGTAGGCAGAGCTACTTCCTGTTTTTGTGTGCCGGTCTCCTGAGTGGAACGCAGGCTGCTTTTCACCTTCGCTTAATGTTACATTTGGTCGTTGTGGTTTGTCTATTTGTGGAGTCTTGTTTAGTTCAGATAGTCGAGTCCAGGTCGATCTAATCTGGGGCAGTTTTGTCCTGTGATGGGTAATATAGTCCGCTTTCCCTCTGTCAGCTTCGGTTAAGGCGGTCCAGCGATCCCGCTCAATCCGCTCAAATCCGTAATTGAATGTTATTGTTTTATTTGCATTGCACAAAGACGCCTGAACTGGACTGTCATTTCTGATCCCGAGTTCAAATACGGCCTGACTTAAAGACGCTACTGTCCACGAGTGATTCAACAGCCTCATGAAACAACAATGGGACCAAAGTGCATTGTGGGTAATGACGATTCGTGGGAAACACCCATCTTACACTGCCACTCTCAATGACCTTTTCAAACAGGTTCCTGAATGTTCCCATGATGACGGCGCAGTTTAAAACGTTCACACAAAAGAAAAAAGACTCTCTTCTACATCTCGAATGTTTCTCCTAGACAGCCGTGAGAACAAATGGAGACTTCCGCTGAAATCCCAGATGTTTCTCCTGGGGAAAACCCCTCAGTATTCTCACGTGTGTTTCAGAAGACATCTCAACAATGTCTCAGACTGTGCTCAGATTTGCAATCGCAAACATTTCTCGTCAAATGGTCTGAGCTGCTCCACTCGTTCATTTTATAGCTTGACTCAAAGTTGAGACAAAGTTAAATAAATGTGACTTAATGTGATTCTCAGTTATGTCTCATAAGTTATGAAAGAGCAATTTATTAGCAATGAAATTTATGAGCTTTGCCTTTATGAAACTTCATGATTGCTAGTGCTGGTTTTTAGGAGACATACTCTTTGTGATTCTCAGTTTCGGCTCATTCTGTGGTTCTATTGTCCCCTCAGGTGTAAATCACAGCATTATTCATGATCATTCACAGCCCTTTGCATACGTTATGTGAATGAGTACGCACAATGATTCGCACATCAGTTTGATGCAAAAACTCCAGGACACACCACCCATTAGTCAAAAGTCTTTCCCTTAATGAAACTTAAAGGGTTAGTTCAAACAAAAATGAAATTTAGCCCATGATTTACTCGTCGTCAGGTGTATATGACGAATACAATCTGAGTTATATAAAAACATTTCTGGCTCTTTAATGCACTTTTATGATAATAGATGCACTTTTATGATGGATTGATGCACTTTTATGATGGATAGATGCACTTTTATGATGGATAGATGCACTTTTATGATGGATTGATGCACTTTTATGATGGATAGATGCACTTTTATGATGGATTGATGCACTTTTATGATGGATAGATGCACTTTTATGATGGATTGATGCACTTTTATGATGGATAGATGCACTTTTATGATGGATGGATGCACTTTTATGATGGATTGATGCACTTTTATGATGGATGGATGCACTTTTATGATGGATAGATGCACTTTTATGATGGATTGATGCACTTTTATGATGGATAGATGCACTTTTATGATGGATGGATGCACTTTTATGATGGATTGATGCACTTTTATGATGGATGGATGCACTTTTATGATGGATTGATGCACTTTTATGATGGATGGATGCACTTTTATGATGGATTGATGCACTTTTATGATGGATAGATGCACTTTTATGATGGATGGATGCACTTTTATGATGGATTGATGCACTTTTATGATGGATGGATGCACTTTTATGATGGATAGATACACTTTTATGATGGATTGATGCACTTTTATGATGGATTGATGCACTTTTATGATGGAGAGATGCACTTTAATGATGGATAGATGCACTTTTATGATGGATTGATGCACTTTAATGATGGATAGATGCACTTTTATGATGGACAGATGCACTTTAATGATGGATAGATGCACTTTTATGATGGATTGATGCACTTTTATGATGGATGGATGCACTTTTATGATGGATAGATGCACTTTTATGATGGATATATGCACTTTTATGATGGATTGATGCACTTTTATGATGGATAAATGCACTTTTATGATGGATGGATGCACTTTTTATGATGGATAGATGCACTTTTATGATGGATTGATGCACTTTTATGATGGATAGATGCACTTTTATGATGGATAGATGCACTTTTATGATGGATATATGCACTTTTATGATGGATATATGCACTTTTATGATGGATTGATGCACTTTTATGATGGATAGATGCACTTTTATGATGGATGGATGCACTTTTATGATGGATAGATGCACTTTTATGATGGATATATGCACTTTTATGATGGATAGATGCACTTTTATGATGGATATATGCACTTTTATGATGGATATATGCACTTTTATGATGGATGGATGCACTTTTATGATGGATAGATGCACTTTTATGGACTTAAAAACGACACAACCATTCACTGCCATTTTAAAGCTTTGAAGAGCCAGGACATTGTTTAATATAACTCTTAATTGTGTTCGTGTTCGTCTGAAAGAAGAATGTCACACACACCTAAGATGACTTGAGGGCGAGTAAATCATGGGATAATTTTTCATTTTTGGGTGAACTAACCCTTTAATAATTTTCAGTGTAGATATTTTTAGGAGAAATATCTGACAAAGTTAAATAATAATATTCTCAGTTATGTCACATCTTGGTCTCATAAGTTATGAAAGAGCAACAAAACATTATTGAATGCACTCTTTCCCCTAATGAAGCTTCATGATTGTCAGTGCAGGTTTTTAGGATAAACTGCCGAGCTGTGAACGCCCAGCCTCTGAGCAGGAACATCCTCCCGTGTGTTAACAAGTGGTCTTGTCCTCAACGGATCCCGTGATTTTCCGTGCAGGGGTGGGAACAGCACACCTTGTTTTCTCGTCGCACCTGCTCATAGAAGTGAAGGTGAAGAGACTCAAAAAAGTGTAATTAGCCGTCTGAAAATAAAGGCAGAAGAACCGGCGCACTGTGTGTAATTAACACGGCAGGTGAGGAGCACGTTGAAACTGAGAACTTTTAATTAAAACGACTGACTTGTTTGGATATTGTCAAGTGTGGCACTGTAAGATGTGCCACTGTAATGGCTGCCATAATTGAGCAGCGACAGAGGCTAATGTTAGCATGTCTCACGTGTGTGTATGTGTGTGTGTGTGTGTGTGTGATGTCATCTGTGCCAGAGGTTGAACTGTGTGTGTTTGCTGTTTCACTGATGATTATTTGTATACAGGGTTAAAACTCGCTAAGCGTCACGCTATTTTTATCATCAAATGTTCATCTAGAATAGTTTTGTTTTGGATATGTGGAATATTTTTCATTCCAAACCACCAAAATGAAAGTATGAAAAAGTCTTCGGTACATTGGTTGGTCGCAGTTTTCCTGATGCTCCTGGACGTCCGTCCTTATTTGACGTGGGAAAAGGGTCAAACATGCAGAAGCGTTTGAGAATGAAGGCATGAATCTGGTCAAAATGTGAGCAGAAATGTCCATGCAGTCGAGATGGAGTCTGGTTTTAGAGAGGAAAAAGTGCATCTATCCATTTAAAAGTGCATGTATCCATCATATAACTGCTCCACATGGCTCCGGGGGTTAACAAAGGCCTTCTGAAGCGAAGTGGCACGTTTATCCATATTATACACTAAAATAACTATGATGGATGCACTTTTATGAAGGATAGATGCACTTTTTTGATGGATGGATGCACTTTTATGACGGATAGATGCACTTTTAAAATGGATAGATGCACTTTTATGAAGGATAGATGCACTTTTATGACGGATAGATGCACTTTTTTGATGGATGGATGCACTTTTATGATGGCTAGATTCCGTTTTATGATGGATAGATGCAGTTTTATGACAGATAGATGCACTTTTATAATGCATCTATCCGTCATAATGCAAAGGCAGGCGTCACAACATTTCTGGCATGTCTCACGTGTGTGTGTGTGTGTGAGATGTCATATGTGCCAGAGGTTGAAGTGTGTGTGTGTGCTATTGGAGGTTTCACTGATGATTATTTGTATACAGGGTTACAACTCGCTAAGCGTCATGCTACTTTTATCATCAAATGTTCATCTAGAATAGTTTGGTTTTGTATATGTGGAATATTTTTCATTCCGAACCACCAAAATTAAAGAATGAAAAATCTCCTCAGTTGTGTAAAGCCTTCGGTACGTTGGTTGGTCGCAGGGTTTCCTGATGCACTGGGACGTCCGTCCTTATTTGACGTGGGAAAAGGGTCAAACATGCAGAAGCATTCAAAATGTCAAAATATGAGCAGAAATGTCCATGCAGTCGAGATGGAGTCTGGTTTTAGAGAGGATCCATGTTCATCTGGTCTTGTTTCTCTCCTTTTATGTAGATAATCACAAGCGAGAGATGTTTATTTCATCAATAAGGCTGTACTATATTGTGATGGACTTGCTAAGGAGTGACCATTTGAGTCAGAACATTGTATGTTCAAGTGTTTTTCTTAATTGCGCCATAACTGTTTAAACGTACACTATGTAACTTTTAAAAACCAAAAACTGTATGCATCTAAACGCAATTTGGTTGTGCTTTGGTGCTAAGTTTATCCTACCACTCATAAAACATTCACTACAAACCTAAAGAGATATAACCAGGATTTTTTACAACAAATCTCCGAAAAGCCAAGCTGATGTTGATTCTTGTTTTATTACGAGCTCTGTCTCTTTCTGTTTTCTCTAGCAGACTCTCCTCTGTTCGGCGTTTGTTTAAAACGGGTTATTCCCGGAGGTTGGAGATTTAGCGGCTCCATGTAGGGATGCACCGATATGGCCGATACGATAACCGATAATTCTTTATATCTGAAAAGTCTCACCATTAAAAGTCCCAGGCACACAATTATGACGTTCTCATTATTTTATGTAGCCTATATGACGGACTAGCTCTGGATTTGCAGCTGGACTAGCTCAGAGAACTCAAGCGTGGGACCGTGATCAGTGCAATAAGTCCAAATATTATACTAAATATTCCATGCTCAACTGTTAGTGGGATTATTACAAAGTGGAAGCGATTGGGAACAACAGCAACTCAGCCACGAAGTGAAATCACAGAGCGGGGTCAGCGCATGCTGAGGGTCACAGAGTCAAGAGCTCCAGACCTTCTGTGTCCTTCAGATGAGCTCAAGATCAGTGTGTAGAGCTTCATGGAATGGGTTTCCATGGCCGAGCAGCTCATCCGAGCCTTACATCACCAAGTGCAATGCAAAGCGTGCGATACAGTGGGGTAAAGCGCGCCACCACTGGACTCTAGAGCAGTGGAGACGTGTTCTCTGAGTGACCAATCACATGACAATCCCATGGACGAGTCTGGGTTTGGCGGTTGCCAGAGGAACGGGACTTGCCTGACTGCATTGTGCCGGGTGTAAAGTTTGGTGGAGGGGGGATTATGGGGTGGGGTTGTTTTCCAGTGAAAGGAACTCTTAATGCGTCACATTTTGGACAATTTCATGCTCCCAACTTTGTGGGAACAGTTTGGGGACGGCCCCTTCCTGTCCCAACATGACAAGCGTCGCTCCATAAAGACATGATGAGTGAGTTTGGTGGAGGAACTTGAGTCCTGACCTCAACCCGATTGAACACCTTTGGGATGAGTTAGAGCGGAGACTGAGTGAAAACCATCCAGTCATGTCTAAAATATAAACACTCCATGGCTTACCATAGGGAATCAGGGTAAGACAAAAACGTCCCTTTTGGAAGAAGGATTCATGATGTATTGACAAATTTTGAACAAAAAAAGTTACATGGCGTAGCTTTAAACCTTTGAAACCTTTCTATTGCGCAAAAGAAGCAGTGAAATTCCTGCAGTTATTCTCTTGTTGTCGTGCATGAGTGGAATTTCAGGAAGTGTCATGTTGAAGTGTTCGGATTATCTGCTGTTTGTGTGTGTGTGTAAGAGGAGATTTCTTGTCTTGGTTTTCCTAAAAGGCAGTTGAACATCTGGCGGTGTGTATGTGTGTGTGGTTGTGTGTGTGTGTGCATCTGTGACGCCATTGACATTCCATTCCATCAATGCTTTGGTTATGGCTGCCGTTTGCATGCATGCATGCGCGTGCGTGTATGTGTGTGTGCACCCATTTGCAATCGTAGAAAGCACTTGTGTGTTTTTATGTGTTTGTTTATGTACATTTCACGTGAGTGTGTGTGTGTTTTTCTCACTCTCGCGGTGTGGGCAGTACGTGCTACTGTTTTTCCAAGTGCTAATTTTTGCTGCAGTTGCTGGTTTAACGTCCATCTCGTTACAGCCTGAACCAATTACAGCCCTAATTATCCAATAAATATGTATTTAAGAAGCTGTTTACTTTTCGTGTGTGTCGTGACACGTAGAGCAGAAACCAAACCCGCTGGGGTTACACGCTTTATACATCATATGAGACCGACAGCAGAGAAACATTCGCAAACTCGCTAATTATAATTTTCAGCTTTTTTTTTCTCCATTGCATTTCTTTAGTGAATTTTACACACACACACAAAAACATGTCCAGGTCATATTTGTGCTAAATTCAAAAGGAAAAAGTATATTTTGCATTTTAAAATGACAGTGACACTATTTTTATTCAAGTTAAACACATTTAACCCACAAATTCTCATCATTGTAATGTATCTGCAATTTTTACTATTTAAAATTTGATAAAATTTGCAAAAATATTTGTAATCAATACTTTTTGTCATGTTTTTGCACTATTGTAATTATAATTGTGGCCAATTAACCACATAAAATGGTAAAAACATTCGCAAACTCGCTAATTATAATATTCTGCTTTTTTTTCTCCATTGCATTTCTTTAATGAATTTTACAAAGAAAAACATGTCCAGGTCATATTTGTGCTAAATTAAAAAGGAAAAAGTATATTTAGCATTTAAAAATTACATTATGACACTATTTTCATTCAAATTAAGCACATTTAACCCACAAATTCTCGTCATTGTAATGTATCTGCAATTTTTACTGTCAAATTTGATAAAATTTGCACAAATATTTGTATATCAATACTTTTTGTCATATTTTTAGAATTGTGGCCAATTAACTACATAACATGGTAAAACTGATGATTATTTATATCAATTGTATTAAATACAACCTTGCCTTTGTGAATTTAGATTTAAAAAATATATATATATTCTACAGTATTTTTGATGTATTCCAGTAATGAATTTTAATGAGAATCACAACTGTGAATAATAGGAATGACAAAAAACTCAAATTAAAAGTTAAATTAAAATGAATGCGTAATAGTTATGAGAATATGGGGGGTAAATGTTTTTAATTGTCGTGAAAATCACAATTTAAAGTGTTTTTAATTTCCTCCAAGCAAAATGTAATTGATTGTTTCTGTCATTTTTCATGACCTGCTCTTGACATATTCTGTTTAATTCACTTGTTTTAGATTAAAGAGAGAGAGAGAGAGAGAGAGAGAGAGAGAGAGAGAGAGAGAGAGAGAGAGAGAGAGAGAGAGAGACAGACAGAGAGAGAGAGAGACAGACAGACAGGAATGTAACCGGACACTGCGAGGAGTTTTTCCCACAGAAGTGCCCTCTCATGAAAGGCTTTTGTCTGGCTTCTGTGTTCAAACATACTCGTTTCTCTCTCTCTCTCTCTCTCTCTCTCTCTCTCTCTCTCTCTCTCTCTCTCTCACTCACTCACTCACTTGTTCTTTTTTTTCCTCTGAAAGTTTTGCAGGTGTTCAGGGCGCAGCAATGAAACAAGGTCTGTTATTTTGGTGTGTGTGGCAAGTGGGCGGGGCATCCTGGCCTCTTTCTCCTCCTTCAGGGTCATTGGCTGAGGAGGAGTAGAGAGGAGGGGCTGATGGGTAAAAGCAGAAAGACGGAGATCTGCTCAGTGTAAACACAGAGTGTCCTGTTATAGACCCTGACAGAACACACACACACACACACACACACACACACACACACACACACACACACACACACACACACACACACACACATGGGTCAGTGATGGGATAGAGCTTCTTCTTCATTAAATATGACTATAAACGTTCACAAATTAAAGTCATGTCTGAGTGAACTGAGCAAGTGAACACCTGTGAATGTTTCTTGCAAAATATTGTTTGATTAATATTAATCTTAATATTAACAGACAGCAACTTCAACACTTTAAAATGCACAGTTCCGACATTCTGGCAGTGTTGACGTTCACTCTCAGTCCTGCGTTTCCTTAACAAACAGGCTTTCTGACCAAGAAGTGATTTGAGCGTTCATGCGTACAGCCGCATTTCCTGGGAGGCGCAAATGTTCTTCACAGAGCGTTCACACACACACACACACACACACACACACACACACACACACACACACACACACACACACACACACACACACACACACACACACACACACACACACACACACACACACACACACACACACACACACACACACACACACACACACACACGCATACATGAGCACTGAAAGATTGTTACACTGCATACATTGTAAAATTATCTTCAGTTAAACTTGACATTGATGTTATATTGTTACAGCATATAGACAGTTATATTGGATATTGACGTTATATCGTAACATTTTGAACGTTAACATTATATATTGTAACATTTGAACAGTTATTTTTGAGTTTGACGTTATATTATAACATTTTGACAGATATAACGTTATATTGGAAATTTGCATTTACATTGCAACTTTTTATATTGACAGAAATTTATATTGAACGTTGACGTAATATTGTAACATTTGAACATTAACGTTATATTGTAACATATTTTGACCATTATATTGTAAATTTGATGTTACATTGTAACATTATATATACGTATTGGAAGTTGACGTTATATTGTAACATTTGAACATTGACGTTATATTGTAAAATATTTACGTTGACGTTATATATTGTAACATTTTGACAGTTATTTTGGACGTTGATGTTATATTGTAACATTTTGACAGTTATTTTGGACGTTGATGTTATATTGTAACATTTTGAGAGTTATATTGGAAGTTGACGTTAAATTGTAATATTTGAACATTGACGTTATAGTGTAACATTATGCTGACAGTTATATTGGACGTTGACGTTATATTGTAACATTTGAACATTGATGTTATAGTATAGAATTTCCAACATAACGGTCAAAATATGTTACGTTACATTGTAACATTATATTGACAGATAGATATATTGGAAGTTGATGTTATATTGTAACATTTGAACATTGACGTTATATTGTAAAATATTTACGTTGACGTTATATTATAACATTTTGACAGTTATATTGGAAGTTGACGTTAAATTATAACATTTGAACATTGACATTATATTGTAACATTTGAACGTTAACGTTGTATATTGTAACATTTTGACAGTTTTTTGGACGTTGACGTTATATTATAACATTTTGACAGTTATTTTAGAAGTTGACGTTAAATTGTAACATTTGAACATTAACGTTATATATTACATATATATACATTTTGAGTTTTTTTGGACGTTGACGTTATATTGACAGACAGATATATTGGAAGTTGATGTTATATTGTAACATTTGAACACTGACGTTATATATTGTAACATTTTGACAGTTATATTGTAAGTTGACGTTATATTGTAACATTTTGAGTTATATTGGAAGTTGATGTTATATTGTAACATTTGAACATTGACGTTATAGTGTAACATTTGAACGTTAACGTTATATATTGTAACATTTTGACAGTTTTTTTTGACGTTGACGTTATATTGTAACATTTTGACAGTTATTTTGGACGTTGACATTATATAGACAGACAGATATATTGGAAGTTGACGTTATATTGTAACATTTGAACGTTAACGTTATATATTGTAACATTTTGACAGTTTTTTGGACGTTGACTTTATATTGTAACATTTGAACATTGACGTTATATTGTAACATTTGAATGTTAACGTTATATATTGTAACATTTTGAGTTATTTTGGACGTTGACGTTATATTGTAACATTTGAACGTTAACATATATTGTAACATTTTGACAGTTATTTTGAAAGTTGACGTTATATTGTAACATTATACTGACAGTTATATTGTAACATTTGAACATTGACGTTATATTGTAACATTTGAACGTTAATGTTATATATTGTAACATTTTGAGTAATTTTGGACGTTGACGTTATATTGTAACATTTGACCATTAACGTTATATTGTAACATTATACTGACAGTTATATTGTAACATTTGAACGTTAATGTTATATATTGTAACATTTTGAGTTATTCTGGACGTTGATGTTATATTGTAACATTATACTGACAGTTATATTGTAACATTTGAACATTGACGTTATATATTGTAACATTTGAACGTTAACATATTGTAACATTTTGACAGTTATTTTGAAAGTTGACGTTATATTGTAACATTTGAACATTGACGTTATATATTGTAACATTTGAACATTAACGTTATATTGTAACATTATACTGACAGTTATATTGTAACATTTGAACGTTAACATATTGTAACATTTTGACAGTTATTTTGAACATTGACGTTATATTGTAACATTTGAACATTAACGTTATATTGTAACATTATACTGACAGTTATATTGTAACATTTGAACGTTAACATATTGTAACATTTTGACAGTTATTTTGAACATTGACGTTATATTGTAACATTTGAACATTAACGTTATATTGTAACATTATACTGACAGTTATATTGTAACATTTGAACGTTAACATATTGTAACATTTTGACAGTTATTTTGAAAGTTGACGTTATATTGTAACATTTGAAAGTTGACGTTATATATTGTAACATTTGAACATTAGCGTTATATATTGTAACATTTCAACGTTAACATATATTGTAACATTTTGACAGTTATTTTGAAAGTTGACATTATATTGTAACATTTGAACATTAACGTTATATTGTAACATTATACTGACAGTTATATTGTAACATTTGAACATTGAGGTTATATATTGTAACATTTGAACGTTAACGCTATATATTGTAACATTTGAACGTTAACATATTGTAACATTTTGACAGTTATTTTGAAAGTTGACGTTATATTGTAACATTTGAAAGTTGACGTTATATATTGTAACATTTGAACGTTAACATATTGTAACATTTTGATAGATATTTTGAAAGTTGACGTTATATTGTAACATTTGAACATTGACGTTATATTGTAACATTTGAAAGTTGACGTTATATTATAACATTTCAACATTAACATATATTGTAACATTTTTACAGTTATTTTGAAAGTTGACGTTATATTGTAACATTTGAACATTGATTTTTACATTTTCGTAGTATTATTTTAGTAGAGATACTAATACATTTCAGTCTTATCGTGTTTGATATGGGACCACGTGTGTGTGTGTGTGTGTGTGTGTGTGTGTGTGTGTGTGTGTGTGTGTGCGCGCATCTCTCTCCTCACACCCGTTTATTCCATCTCCATGCCCACATCAGCTGTTCCAGAATTTCACGGAATTCCCTGTCTGGTTCCCGTTCGGTTTCCACGGTAACAGGTGCGGAGTTCACCCTGGCGTCTGGACGCAGGCAGGTGTGTGTGGACTTAATTACGCCGAGAATTCCAGCGCTCGTCTGCACACACACACACACACACACACACACACATCTCACTGCCACATGTTCTGGAACAACTGTTTCCACAGTGTGGAGTGAGGAGAGAGACGCGGTTTATCCTGTACTAGAGCTGGAACCCGAGGGTTTCAGGTAGAGCCTCCCGTGTGTGTCAGCGCTGTAATGAGTGCGGGAAAAGCTCACGGAAAATTGCTCTCAGCAGAGAGACAAACACACACACAGAGAAAGAGAGAAAGAGAGAAAGAGAGAGAGAGACCAATGCTTGACAGAAAACAGTGAAGCCTCCTTAGCGCATTTCAAACCGAAGTGTGAATGAAACATAGCGGCACTTTAAGAAAATATTTCAAGCTTCATTTGCAGAGGCTTTTTCAAACGGCACAAATTGTTTTCACCATGCTAAGCTCCTGCAAATGAGGAGACTGGAAATGTTTACCTGTTTACAGACGCAAATGCTTTCA